>NW_010321191.1:8125-40616 GCF_000700745.2 Antrostomus carolinensis
AACCGCTCACGGAGCCTCAGCAACAGCAACCCAGATATATCTGGGACCCCCACCTCACCGGATGATGAAGTTCGCTCGATCATTGGCAGTAAGGTACACGTGCACTGCTGAGGGTCTTACAGGAGCTTCAGCATCTTATTTTTAGAGAAATGGTGGGGAAGTTTTTGTGATTTTTTCATATGAAAAGATGTCCTTACTAATGGCCCCTTCTCAGGCTTTTTCTGGCAATTGCTGATAACACTACTGAAACTCCACTCCTTGAAAAGAGTTGCTGATCTCTGTGACTTGCTGGAGCCAATCCTGGCAGTGTTACTTCCACAAGTGTGGTGGCTAGGGGCAGGAGTCCTTCTGGACTTGTCTCCCTAAGACTAGTAGGACAAGAGTGCTACCTCACTTTTCACATGGCCAGCAGCTGTACCCTCTGACCAGCTCTGTTATGTCTCCCCAAACCTTGCATCCCCTACCTTGCTGCCCTGTGATCCCACTCTTACCTCCCAAACCAATACTCTGTCTTCTCCTCTGCATTCAGCACTAATGGCTGCTCAGATGCTTTCTCTTCTGCTTATGCCCAGAGCAGGGGTCTTGCACACAGCCGGAATATTCATAGTCCCTGCATGAGCCAGAGAGGATTTGGGATGGTTAGTGAGTGAGCCATAATCTGGCCATCTGAGCTGCAGTGTGAATTTATGGTGTGCTGACTCTGCACCCCCATTGACTCCCCACACCAAAAAGTGACTTTCCAGCGTGGGCACATTAGCACAGAGCATCTGCCATGGTCCTACTTTGGCTCTTCGAGGCTCAGTGTATGCTTCGTCTGCTGCAGAAGGGCCTGTCCCTCTCTGGTGACTTCCAAGTATGTAGGACTGCTACAGTCCCAATTTAAGCTCTTCAGTTTTGTGCCTAAAATAGATGGGATGAGCCAGGGCAAATCTGCTGTGTTGGTAATTCCTTTCCCTCAGAGGGGTGCCTGAGCTTGTTTGGGGTTCTCTTTATTTAATCTTCAAGCTGTGGTAACTTAGACTAAGATGAGACTCTTAAAAAAAAACTCTCCCAGCACAGATGAATTCCTGAGCCCTTTCAGAGAGCTGTTATGTTTGATCCTTTCACTGAGCAGGTTTGTTAATAAAGCCATTAGCCTGGCCAGACAGGCTTCACACTGGTTGGTCCTGGGTTTTATAAGAGCAAGAAAAAACATAGTTTCAGAAAGAGGTTACCAATTTAAAATTAATAGCAACATGATTTGCTGACCAAATAAGAGGCTGAATTCCTGAGCCCTTTCAGAGAGCTGTTATGTTTGATCCTTTCACTGAGCAGGTTTGTTAATAAAGCCATTAGCCTGGCCAGACAGGCTTCACACTGGTTGGTCCTGGGTTTTATAAGAGCAAGAAAAAACATAGTTTCAGAAAGAGGTTACCAATTTAAAATTAATAGCAACATGATTTGCTGACCAAATAAGAGGCTGAAGATGTGTGGGCAGGCAAATCATTATTTCTTGCATTAAAGTTTGGACTTAGAAGTCTTAAAATATTTTAAAGACCACTTCAATATCTTGCTAATTAAACAACCCTGACCTTTTGTGAAATGCCACAGGCGCTAATGTGCATATGGAATTTACACAGGCTATCAGAAATTTAACACATGCTGGCTTAGTGAATAATGTCACAATACAAAATGAAGAGAGATTTTCTACTAGAGGTGGAAAGGCTTTAAAGAAAAACCTATTCTGTGAATAATTGTTAAGGGAAAAGTTTCCTTTAGGATAGTCTGAGGATCAGAAAGTAAGCTCAGTCTGACTATACAGAATTTTGGTGTAATTATTTCTGCTTGTTAACAGAAATAGACAAAAATGAGACACTTCTGGAGGTGCTGAAATGGGTAAAAGGGCACAAAATTCCTGTTCTGCTTCTCCAAGTAATGGCTTAAGCACATACACACTTCAAATTAGGATGCATTATGGGAGACTTTCTATTTAAAAAAAAAATACAGAGTTTTGTTGTTTGGTGGAAGTCTTTGGAGTCCAGTCTTGTATTGTTTTTTTGTTGGAATGTGAGATATTTCATAAGTTTGGTAAATATGCTTTGTCTCCCCTATATCAGCTTTTTACTTAATTCTGAAAATACAAATAGTCATCCTCTTTACAGGATTTGGAAGATTTCTGTGTATTTGCATAAGAGAGGAGGTTTTAGATCTGTCACTTATTTTGCTTTCATTTGTGAATTGAGACCATGTAAATTTTATTCCCTACTAAAGCAAATTTATTATATGTCTAAAAAGACCTATGATGAGATTTTACACTTTAGGTGTTCCTGAAGTGTTGGAAAAGACCAGAAAAGATTGTGGAGTTTCATTGCTTCAACAGGGGGTTTTCATAAATGTGTGTTAAGTTCCTGTACAGATCCAGCTGCAGATAGAACCCCAGAGATAGAGGAGATTTTAATAGGATTTTTGTGAACTTTGGAGTTACTCTGCCAATAAAGAAGCAGCTCTTGTGCTCTTACTTTCCAGAGAGGGAAGAATCTTCCCCTTTTCAGATTTTTACAAAATTATTTCTGTGTCTGCAAATGCAGTATGTGTTTAAGTTTATCCTCAGAACCAAAGTGACGTGATTTTGAGCAGAAATATGAGTGTGATAAAGGCATTTTCAAAATTAGACCTGATTTTACAAAACATGAGCTTAGTTCAGCATTCTGCAAAGTCCTTTTGACTTTAATTCACCGTGAGCAAAATAAAGCATGTTTATGGCTCTGAGCAGGGCAGAGAGCTTTGATTTATTTCTTCCAAAAAGTATTTGAGATTAAAATACTATCCTTATGTGTGTTCAGTATTTTTTTTATTGAACACCTTAAGCTAAATTACAGCGTTGCTGTACTCTGCATAGAGGATAGCTCAGTGGATTAATGGTTCGAATCCCAGGTTACAGCTCTCGTGCAAGGTTCAGCCTTGAGGTGGATTTTTCTTTACTGAGAGAAATAGATTGTTAGGCTTGGTGGACTTTGCAGCTGGTGATAATCTTGGGAAAAAGCCCTAAATTGGCAGAGAAACTAGGATGAAAGCTCTTGCTCAGGTGAGGGTTGATACAGATGTGTGGAGTTTATAAGGCATCACTGTTTGCAAAATTGCCTTCATTAGAGCTGCTTCCTGGGACCCAGGAAAGTCCACTGTATCCCACTGCATGTTCCTGGCTTGGGCACAGCCTGGGTGACAAGTTTAAATTTTTCCTTTTCTTCTTTCCAAGTGTCTTGAGAGGAGAAGGGAGTGGAGAGGAGGGATCACAGTAATTTTGTCCACATGATCCGTTGCAGGAGTAGAACTTGGAGTACAAATTAGATTGAGCTTTTAAAAAGCAGGATGACTTTTCAGATATTTTTTCTTGCCAAAGCAGGTTGGTTCCAGAAAAGGTACGTGCTCTTTCCCCTCTTTGCCAGAGAAAGAACCCACATGTCCATGTGAAATCCTCTTCACAGGGTTACTCTACCAGCAGTGCTGGATTTTTATTCCATGAGTAGGAAACCCTGTGAGAGCTGACAGCCCATCTTTTCAAAGTTTCTCAGCATTTCCTTGAGAGTTGTAGAACTTATAAACTGTGGGCTAACAAGCAGTCTACCCTAAAAGTGCTGGAAACCACAGAGTGCATCCTTTGTGGTTTTCATGTCTGTGCACCCATTTTCCTCTGTCACACTGTAAATCTGAGCTGACTCCATCTTCTGAAGTGAATGGGTTTAAACTACTCAAAGAGTAAGATTTTTCAGGAGGAGGATAGTTTTTGAACATCAAACATTATAGATAGGACAGGTTGGACCAGAGCTGTCGACAGTATTGATGTGGTGTATGTGTGATGAGATATAAAATAATCCTCTGGACTGAAATGTCTCAACAGCCACCTGAGAATTCAGGCTGACTGGTGATGTGTGTGCAGTGTACCCGCTTTGATTGCTTTTAAGGACTAAACTTTGACTACTGTATGGCATGCAATATGTAATATTTCTTTCCTTTCCCAACTGCTTTCTATTACATGCCCAGGGTTTAGACCGCTCCAATTCCTGGGTAAACACTGGTGGTCCAAAAGCAGCCCCATGGGGATCCAACCCCAGCCCAAGTGCAGAGTCATCACAGGTGGTGTCTTCGGTAGAGGTTTTTCTGGCTTTGTTTTCCCTGATGTTTCCCTGTAGAATATCTTCTTTTCAGTGTATACTCTGATTTTGGTGGTTTGTTTTTTATTATTATTATTATTATTTATTTATTCCTTGAAAACTTTGTGAGTTTTATTTTATAAATTAGCATCTTCTCCCCCACCACCTCACCACACTGCATGAAAAACCTCAAAACGCGTGAACGTGTCCCCTTCTTTCATTTCAGTGGTTGCTGGTCTGTGAAATGTAAATACTGTGACTGCTTTTCTTTTCTTTCTCTAACACTAGTTTCAGCTTAAGGTGGAACACATTTCTAAGTGGGAACATTAATCACAGCTTCATAGTTTTGTCCATGTTTGCCATTTCTTTTGATGTTGTGAACCATTTTGCCGTTTTCATCAAGCATTTAGTATTCATCGTCAAGTAATCCTTCATGACTGTTTGAGTGGAATGTTGTTAAGCTAAAATTGGTACACATGTAAATTCTCTGTTAAAACATGTAAATTTGAGTGCTGGATCCAGTGATTTACTAGGGCCAATTGTATCTGTTCTGTGTTGCAAAGTATGAAAACTTTATAGCAGCTTCAGTGAGAAAGAGTTAATTTACTTAGCCCCCGTTGCCTGCTGCTTTCCACTGCATGGTTGCCTTGACCCTACCTCTCAACTGTACCTCCTTTCAAGTTTATCAGTCTTCCAGAAATATTTAGTCTGACTTCACTTGCACTCATGGCAAATTCTTTGCATCAGAAACAGAACTTCAGTAGTTTTCTCATGCCCTGTGCCAGTAGCAGCGTCGCTGTGGGATACATCCCCACATGCTTGGTCTCTGGTAGATTGAGAGGTATGGACTGAAATGACAAGTATTATTAGTTTCTTGATGTACATGCATGTTGATAAAATACAATGATGAAAAAGTTTCATGCTTTGCAGCAAGAAGTGTCTTTGTGCATAAGAACATGCAAGTTATTTAAATAGCCAGGATGTCTTAAAACAATAAAAAAGTTCTGTCATTTTCTTTAAACCAGATCTGTAAATGAATAAGAGTTTGAAAATGCATAAAAAGGTGTAAAGACAGTAAAAGCCTACAGTTGGAACAGTATTTTTGTAAACGTACAATGTCCTTGAGCTACAAAACCCATCCACAGCAAACTTTAATGTCCTGTCATCATTCATTCATCTCCACTCCGTAGGCTACGGATCGAAGTTGTAATCGTATGTCTTCGCACACTGAGACGTCAAGTTTCTTACAAACATTAACAGGACGATTACCAACTAAAAAGGTAGATTTCAGTGAAGACAATTGATATTTTGGGGCAGGGAGGTTAAGTCATTCTGAAAACGTAATGCAATCTATTCTTTTATTTACAGCCTGGTTTTTTTCCGAGGTCATTAGGAACTGCTATTGCTTAGCACCTCTGAATATCCAGGCTGTGGTGAATATGAAGTATTCTGACAGAGCTGAGTTGGGAAGAATAAAATGATTAGGAGTAGCTTGTCTGATTTAATGTCCATACTGTTTGGAGCCAGTTATTACTGGCTTTCAAAAAATATGAATAGTTGTCTGTCTAGACATGTAAATGATACATTCTTGTGTGCAAAATTATAATGTGTTAGATGGCTAGCATTACAGGTGTGTGCTGAACTCATTTATGTAGGTGTTAATCCAAAGCGGCTTCAGAAGGTGAATGGGAGTTACTTTGGAAGTGCACTCCCTTAGAGGAGATGAGATCCTACCAAGCAGTGTCAGAAAGGCAAAATGCCTGACTTTGTGTAATGAAAATGTGGTCACTGACAACATCCATTCTGTGGCTTGGTCCTCCTGAGAAAGAAAACAAAAAGCTGTTTCTTAGCCCCACATTTCTTTCTTACTGTTTTAAGTCCTTTCTCACAGTAAATATACATACTTGTACAAATCGCTTTATATGTCCACTTTTTACTCCTTTTTCCTGCAAAAATCAGACCAGGCAGAAAGGTAGACTTTTAAACTAAACTAATTTGAGCACCAAACTTTTTTTTTTTGGAGGGGTGGGGGGGTGGGTGGAAAATTATTTTAACACTTGAAATTCAATTTTGGAGCAAGATGCTGTGAAACGTTCCTCACATCACACATCGTAACATCGTCCTTCATTGTTAGTTGGGGTTTTCTTTAAGGATGCCACCACTGCTGTCATGTTCCCGACTATTTATTTTGCTTAACCTCATTGTTTGCCATACTTTCCATGGTCCGTGCTGCCATTTCTCATGTGGACTGTTTTGTGAGCTGATCTTGAGGCTGGGGCTAACTCTGGATTTGAATCTGTGTAGCTTTTTCATGAAGAGCTGGCCTTACAGTGGGTTGTGTGCAGCGGGAGCGTGCGGGAAGCAGCCCTACAGCAAGCCTGGTTCTTCTTCGAGCTGATGGTGAGCAAACTGGAAACACCTTGCTTATTGTCTTACAATTTCTAGTTTAAAACACGAATGGCAACAACCGCAAGTGACTTTGTTGTAATTTATATTCCTGTAGGTGAAGAGCATGGTGCATCATTTGTATTTTGCTGACAAACTGGATGCGCCAAGAAAGAATCGTTTTCCTGAGCGTTTCATGGATGATGTAACTGCTTTGGTCAGCACAATTGCCGGTGATATAGTCTCTCGATTTCAGAAGGTAATGGCAAACGATTAAACTCAGCCCTGGTCAGAGCTCAGGCACCAGATCTCCTGCATTGTTGTTTGCTGGTGCCTAGACCAGGAATTGTTGTTTGAAAACATACAGTGTGCCCGTCTTCATTTTCTTTCCCCTTTTTTTCTTCCTTCTGTCCAGGATACAGAAATGGTTGAAAGGCTCAACACCAGTCTTGCATTTTTCCTCAATGACCTGTTGTCTATCATGGACAGAGGATTTGTTTTTGCTCTTATTAAGACCTGCTACAAACAGGTGAATGTAGATAAATATTATGACTTACCTGTGAACCATCACTTAGCCTATTGCTCTAACTTTCTTTGGACAGACAGTAAAGTATGGACACAGAATTCTGCTCTTCAGGTATTTTTAGAGCAAGCGAGCCATTCTCAGTGGCAGTTGAGTTCACACCCTTCTGATTACACTCTTAAAGGTAAATTGGGACTAACTCCCTTGAGTGAATGGATATACAGCAGGAAGGAAGAATTATTCCCTCTGCTCACCACGTTCAGAGTAATTGAACCAAAAATTAGTAGGAAATTTTGTGAGGGAGCCCAAACTATCATGGTTTGTCAGTGGTTCTCTCAAGGACACATGGACCCTGTATGATCATCTTGATCACCAAGCTCACCTTCCATCCTTCTGAGGATGCAAGGTCTCCTCCCTGACAAGGAGGGTTCCTACTTAATGCATTGGGAAGCTAATTTGTGGTGTTGTGGCAGAAAAATCACCTCATACCACGAAGTTTTGTTTGACTACAAACATCTGTGCTGGCACTGTGTACAAAGGAGATGATGAGGTATCAGGAGCTTAGGCTTAGACTCATTTTTTCTGCAGAGTCTAAACCATTTTATATAAAGGACAAGAACAGCATTTGAGCTCTGTTGCCTACTGTATATTATCCAACCTGCACCTTTGACCTGTTAATGAATGATGCTGTGTGATCCTGCTTCTCACAGCTCCCTTCTGAAATCAATAGGATGTGGCCATCGTATGTGAAGTACCTGGTTCCTCATTTGTTTATGTAAATATGGCTGTTATATACATCTTGTATTGATATATGTGCCATTGGCTGGGATGTGTCTGGCTCCTGCACATCAGAGGTTTAATCTGTAGCACGAAGAAGTGATGTGGATGTGACCATTTAACGATATTAAGCTCGTCAGTTCTTGCTTTGGAAGTGGTTTAGGGGAGCAGTGATGGGACAGGGGGGCTGGTGCTGCATTTGTGCTCTCCTTTGGTGCTAACTGCAATCTTATGGGCTAAACTTGCCAGGTGTCTTCAAAGCTGTATTCCTTAACAAATCCAAGTAACCTGGCATCTTTGAGGCTGGACTTCCTCCGCATTATTTGCAGCCATGAACACTACGTCACCTTGAATTTACCCTGCAGCTTGCTCACACCACCTGCATCTCCATCACCATCTGTGTCTTCAGCAACTTCTCAGGTATGCTGTGACAAGGATCCTTTGTGGAAATGCAAGCTGAGCTTTGTTCTGAGACAATAAATCATATGAGGCAGTTGTATCACCTGTATTTTCAGTCTCTGCTTGCTATTATGTTTTGAAAGTGTTTATTTAGAAATTAATTTTTCCTGCCACAGAGGTTTTGACTTCTTTTGCTCTTTTGTTATTGAAAAAAAGAACGCCCATATCCCTATCCTCTTAGTGACCACTTGTGCTTCTGTCCTTACAGATCTAGTCCCCTCCTATTTTGGAGAAACACATGAACATAAATGAGCCACTAAAGAAAACGTTTTGTCCAGTGTTACCCTTTTCTTACAAAAAAAAAAGGGTCTTTTTAGCATGCTGCAGCTTAGTCCTAGCCTGCTCAGAAAAAGTAATTGGAATTAGCAAGTGTATCATTCAAGTGGATTAATTAGTTGCAAAATTACATAAACTAAATCAAATTAAAGCCTTCTTAAGCCTGAATAAGAGCATCCATACCTGAATTAAAAGTTTAACTAATCCACTTTTAAAGGTTATGTGGCTTAACTTCCCCAAGACCTGCCCTGTAGGTGGGAAGGCAGTAACAGCAAACAGAATTAATAGAAGAGTTATTGAGCTTGGATATAATGTAAGTAGATGTGCCTAGATCCAAACAAAAAAGGGAAAAGGTAGTTTATGTGAGATTGTCTTTAATTCTGAAAACTGCTTCTAATGTATTTCATAAGCTTTGACTCTGTGTTCCAAGGGGCCTCATTATGCAACTTCTGAAATTTGATTTTTTCACAGAGTTCTGGGTTCTCCACAAATGTCCAAGACCAGAAGATTGCAAATATGTTTGAATTGTCTGTGCCTTTCCGCCAACAGCATTACTTGGCTGGGCTTGTGTTAACAGAACTGGCTGTCATTTTAGATCCTGATGCAGAAGGGTAAATCTTTACATTTTTTTTTCCCCAAGAGTTTTCTGTAATTCCAAGGAAATGGTGGATGAAAAGCAAGTTCTGGCATGGCCAGAATTGATGTAAATTTGTGAGCTGAGAAGATAAGAAACCAGTTCTTTAAGGATCCTCTTCTTTCTCCCTACTCCTCATATTTCTTACTTCTTTAGCCCTGACTCTGTAAACGTGATTTCAATAACATTTTGCCAGCTGAGAAGGAAAAGAGGTTCCTGCTGGAGCCCCCAGCTGCCACAGGAGCACTGCTGGAGCTCTAAGAGGAAAATAGCCTTTCTCAATCGTAACAAGAAATTAATTTTCAACATTTAGGAAGTCTCTATTGCTGGTGGTTTTAAATGTTACAATGTATTTCGTTTTTTTTAAACCTAAATTATGCATTGATGAGGCCCCTGCAGGTTCCATAAATAGACAAATAGAGTCAAGCCTGCAGAGTTTGTCAGCAACTTGCCTGGCTTGTGTAACAAATAATTTTCTGAAGTAAGAGCGTAACCTGTAGTCCTGACATCCAGTCTGTTACTTGTGTTATTTAGAGCTTTATTCTGCCTTGCCTCTTTAAAATAGGTTTCAATGGAAATTATTGATTGCTTCCACAGTCCTGAGTTCTCTCACAGGCATTTTTCTGAAGGAGGACTCAGAAATATCAGCCGAGTCGACAAATGCTGATGATTCATGGTTAATTCTGCCCCTTTACCAAGAGGTCTCAGGAGTTAAACATTCATTCTGTTTCCTGTTGGAGAAGAAAGCGATGCCATAAATTAGAATATTTTCTTCTATATGTACATAACACACTGCAGTCCCATTTGTTTGGTGTGAAATGGAAAAAGCAGCAAATCTTTACCCATATACCCTGTCTGCAGAAATGCTTTTCGTAGCATAGCAACATCCTGCTCACTGGTTAGAAATCAGGTCTCTGACTATATTTGCCCTTGTTCTTCTCAAACTTTCTATTCTCACCTACCTGCCTCTTGAGCCCTCTCACTTTGCTGTTCTCAGCACTTAAGCTGATCTCTGCCCAGCTGCACAAAGGAGGTATCAGCATGATCTTGCTGGTGTCCCTGAGGAGACAGCTCCTCTCTCAAACCTTACCTAGACAGAAAACACCCACTGATACCAGTTCAGCTTTGGAGATACATTTTGCTCAAAGCTCCTGAATTTTGGTGGAGATGTATAACAGCAATGTGATTGGTTTTTATTGTTTTCCAGAACGACTTGTAGTTTGCAGCTTCTACCTTCTGCGTTTGCCCTGGTAGATCCACCATATGAAGTAAACCAATCTTTGGTTTTTATTGTTTTCCAGAACGACTTGTTGTTTGCAGCTTCTACCTTCTGGTAGATCCACCATATGAAGTAAACCAATCTGTTCAGATCAGCTCTTCCCTTGCCTGTGAAGACTTTTAACAGTCGTGTAGTATCATCAGCAGGTGATCAGTAGAGGGTTCAGCCATGCCTGCCATTAAAATGTTTTGGCCACTATTTGAAAATGCTCAGAATTGTTCCCAGTTGCATTATCCTGCAGCAGGAGTGGAGAGGGATGCCCATCTAGTTGCTTATTGTGTTAGAGCTTTGCCTGAGGTCTTGCTAGGCAATATAAAGACTTAAATTTGTTCTATCCATGCTTTTTGCTCCATTACCATGGAGCTCACCATTTTATAAGAGCTCTTTGGATTGGACAGGGAAGAGTTGGACAGAGAAGCCTGCAGTACCCTGGTGCCTGAAGGTGCTGTGTTAGGTAGACCCCTCTGTACTAGGTGCTGTACAGTAACATGGCACATGACAGTCCTTCTCCAGAACACTTGCAGTCTAAAAGACGAGACAGCGTGTGGATGAAACAAGCCCACTGAATCTGACAATTGCAGAAATGGAGAACAGAGAGTGAGTCCCAGCAGCTAGACCCTGAACACATTGCTGTGGTGCTTTGGTTTTTAACTCCTATTACTCGTTTCATAGTGCCCATATTGACTGATGTTACAGGACAGAAGTGAGAAAATTGGAATTTGGCCCTCTGATTCAGTGACAAAAGTCAGTCTTCCCCAAAGTGTGCGGTGTTGACACAGATTCAGGCCAGGGCTGAGATAACAGAGGGGATGGTTGGAGGGCAGCAAGATCAATTCATTGCATTATCAGCCAGAAAGATTAGTGGGCAGTATTTCCTCCTCTTCGCTATGGATCGATCCACCACGCTACCTGCTCTGTTCTGGAAAAATGGAAAAGAAATCCATGTAGTCCTAGGTTTGAATTACTCTGCTTTGTTTGGATGTGTTTTCCCTATGTGCAGTTCTATGGTCTGTGGGATAGTTTCCTTTGAACTGTTAGAAGCACAGCTTAGGTGCCACTCCTTCAAAAGAATACAAAGACTTTTTTCTTTAACCTTAATCTGAAGGAACCAGTCACTTAAATAAGCATTTCCTTCCTGGTTGTTAAGGGTCTCACTAATTACACAAACAAGCAATTGTAGGATCTCATTACAGCTTGATTAAAAAACCACAGGAAATATGTGTAGCTACAACTAGCTAATGTCCTCCAAACCTGTACTGGTGTCTTACTAATCATTTGAAACCCCCAACAATCCAGTCAAAGCCTCTTGTCTTTTTTAACCAGAACTCAACTCTACTTTTCAGGTAAAGTGGATACTGCCTGAAATTCAGCACTTGTTTTAATACCTCAGGTCTGAACACTGAAGCTTCTGTTTTGCTAATGCATAATGTATGAGCTTCCTTGGCTGCTTCATGCATGGGGTAAAGTGGTCTTCTTGGCCTGGTTTGCCTACAGAAGCAAATAGCGAGAGAGATACCTGCTATTTGCTCTGAGAGAGTTTTGCCTCTGTGTGGTGGCTGAGGGAATTGAAAGGAGCAGAGCGAGTTCTTGAGAGATTCAGGGGAGTTTGTGTTTTCCAGGCACGAGCACCGAGCAGGCTCCCGCAGGGTGCTCTGCAAAAGGAGCTGGTGCTTGGGCCCTGCCATCGTTTGCATCTTAATAACAAGGAAGGCCGTTTTTTGCTGTTTTTCCTTCTATCCCTCCAATTCTTTGACACTTTTTATTCAGAATCATTGATCTGTCTACTGATTTGGTTGAATAATTGTGTGGGAGGTCAGAGAACTGAAGCAGAAATGTCTTGATTATTTGATAAAAGCAATGTTCTGTCTTAGGAGGGCTTTTCTCTCTGTAAATGATGTTAAATAGAAACAAAAAAAAGAACACAACCAATAGTTTCACTAAACCCGCTGTCCTCTCAAGTTTCTCTCCCTGTTTTCCATATTCCCCAGGTTTTCCTAATGGTCCTTAGCAGTCTCAATACTTCAGCATAGCAGTAGCTGGGGCTTTGTTTTTCTCTAGAAAATATGAGAGTGTTCACATTATATTGGGTGTGCACCTCAGAAAGATATTTTTGTACATTTCATGTGGCATAATCTAAAGCAATGCCGTTCATAAAGTCCATGGGAGATCAAAAATACATGTAATGGCAGTTTGTGTGAAGTTAAAAATAAAAACCAGGATTTTTTTTCTTTCTTTGAAACCACTTAGTTACAAAATATAGTTTGCTTTGAAGGTATTAACTAATCCGCGTGACCCAACTCTCTTTTAACAGTTTATTTGGATTGCATAAGAAGGTCATCAATATGGTACACAATTTACTGTCCAGTCACGACTCGGATCCGCGGTACGCTGACCCACAGGTAAAGGCCCGGGTGGCAATGCTGTATCTACCTCTGATTGGCGTGATCATGGAAGCTGTGCCTCAGCTTTATGACTTCACAGGTATTGTATATTCTGTGCTTTGAATATATGTTCGTGTACTCGCCAGACTTGAGTGTTTGGGTTCTAAAATTGAACTACAATACCCTTTACTGAAGAAGTTCTTCACTGTGAGGGTGGTCAGACACTGGAACAGGTTGCCCAAGGAAGTTGTGGCTGCTCCTCCCTGGAAGTGTTTAAGGCCAGGTTGGATGAGGCTTTGAGCAACCTGGTCTAGTGGAAGGTGTCCCTGCTGATGGCAGGGGGGTTGGGACTGGATGAGCTTTAAGGTCCCTTCCAACCCAAACCAGTCTATGATTCTATGATTCTACTGTTGGATGAGATTGTTCCTCTTTCTAAATTCTAACTTTGACATGTTTTCACATCTGTTTCCTAAACTGCACTTGCAAAATGTATCTTCAATGACTGTTAACACTCAAAAGCTGCATTGCCCACTTGTTTGCATGAAGCAAAAAACTAGCAATACATTTTATTTTACATCTGGCTGGCTACTGTATATGCATAGCCAGCCTCCCTCTGTGTCTCTGACCTGCTTAAAAAGTCACCCCACGTACCGTACAATTCTCATAACAATTCCAAAGGATAAGCAGAGTTCCTCTTCTTCCTTTTAGTATGTGCTGTGCTCTGTCAGCAGTTTGTTTCAGAGGTGCTTTGCAAAGTGTCCTGCAGAGCAGCAGAGGTGGGTTATTTCAAATCAGGGCAGGGAGTCCCATCTGGAATAGTTTGGAATTTGGAGTCATCTTCTGCATCCTTTGAGTTTAATGACACAATAAAGCTGCAAGTAAGGATTTGGAGTGAAGGACTCAAAGGGACAAAAGGTCTGTTTTCAGAAGAGTTCTAGATATTGAGGGCGTGTAGGTTGCATTTGAAAATTGTTGTTTTCTTTGCTTTGCATGACCACAAATAATAGTCCTGTTTACTTGCAGGGCCCCACGAGTGTGATGATTTTTCCATTTGCATTCCTAGACAGTTCCATCAAACTAGCACTGTGGAGGGAGGCTGGGGAAAGAAACTTGTGAATTTGGGCATTAACTAGATGCATGTGTTTCTCGGCAGAGAGTCACAATCAGCGAGGGAGGCCAAGCTGCGTCGCTGTTGATGATTATGAAAGCGAGGGTGGAAGCATGATAAGCCAGACAGTTGCCATGGCCATCGCAGGAACGTCGGTCCCTCAGCTCACCCGACCCAGCAGTTTTCTACACACCTCATCGGTACAAAACCACCTCTCCCTATTCCTTGACCCTCAATCTATGTCAACAAGCAAATATTTACGCGTGCAGGTCCTGTGGGGCTGATCAGTGAGTGGTAGAGACTCGTATCAGTTTGCAGTTGGGTGTTACACAGGGAGAAGGTTGGGAACAAGTCACGTTTACATGTTGTTGTGGGAGAGTAGAATAAAATGAAAAGCAGGGATGAAAATCAACAAACCTCAGAAAATGGAGGAATGCTCTTTTCTGATAAAGATTCACTTTTTATGAAACAATCTGATAAAAGCTCTGTGGAGGGTAATGGTCATTATGAGCTCGAATCTGAATCCCACCTAGCTAAAGACATAAATGAGGAAATGGGTATTCACTGTCTGAACAGAAATTTATTCGTACAACATGATTATTTTGGTTCAAACTGCTGCTTCATTCTTGACTGTCTGTGGGCTGCATTGAACTGCTGGGTTGAGAAAGAGAAATGTGAATCTCCTGATTGTTAGTAAAAAATAAATGTCTATTCACCCTCTGTTCCTATTTGGTAATTATTTAGGCTGGGATGGTGGCTGGTGCAGATCATTTTAGTGATGATTGAAGTGTTTGGCTGTGAAATACAGTGTGGCAAATGTCTTGACCTCTCTTTTAGAGTGGCAGGCAACACTCCACCTTCTCAACAGAGTCCAGCCGCAGCCTTCTGATCTGTCTCCTGTGGGTGCTCAAGAATGCAGACGAAAGTGTCTTGCAGAAGTGGTTCACTGACCTGTCAGTGTTGCAGCTCAATCGCCTGCTGGATTTGCTTTATCTTTGCGTATCCTGCTTTGAATACAAGGTACTGCTATGTTGTTTAAACCTCCTGAAGTTCCTCCTAGGGCTTTCCCAGGAACTTTACACTCCCATCCTTTACACGACTCCAGAAAGGCATTTCCTGCTCTCTCCTAAGTATTTCCTATATTCAGAATCCCAAGGCTAAGCACGTCTCTGTGCAACCTCTAGCCCTTTTCCGTGTTTACTTTTCAGCCATGCAAATGTCTGTGCCTTGTTTCACTTCTTAAGCAGTTTGTACTGCTTGCTACTCATCTGGGAACTGCTGCAGAGAAAGGGGATTGCTCTTGGTCACTTTGCTTATCAACAAGAAGACAGTTTTCTGTAGCAGTGCTGGAGT
Organism: Antrostomus carolinensis; assembly: GCF_000700745.2. Taxonomy (NCBI): domain Eukaryota; kingdom Metazoa; phylum Chordata; class Aves; order Caprimulgiformes; family Caprimulgidae; genus Antrostomus; species Antrostomus carolinensis. The sequence goes on from NW_010321191.1 coordinate 23,431, forward strand.
AGATTATCTAGCTAGCAACTAAACCTGTATTCCTTTCTTGCTGTATGTCTTTAGACAGGAAAGATATTTTGAGTTGTTAATGCTTAGAAAATATCCCACATTGAAAGAATCTTCCTTCATGATCTCATTTGAAACTTGCAGGGCAAGAAAGTATTTGAAAGAATGAACAGTTTGACCTTCAAGAAGTCGAAAGACATGAGAGCCAAACTTGAAGAAGCTATTTTGGGAAGCATAGGGGCAAGGCAGGAAATGGTCCGAAGAAGCAGAGGACAGCTAGGTGAGTAAAGGTGTCTTCTGTGCTGTCCCCTTTTTCCAAAAACTGCTACTCCCATCCCCAACAATTACTTGCACACATCTGTGGTGTGGGATACTACTCATCACGATCTTCAGGCCCCTAGAAAAAGCTGTTTGCAGTTAGCAACGTGTTTCACTGGGTCAGCAAAATCTCCACACTTCTCCTAAGTTCCATCTACAGGCAGTTTATTTGTTACTTGATTGCTTTTGTGTACATGTGATCATGTCTCATTTATGGGCTGTTCCTGCCTGAACTTCTTCCAGTGTAACATCTTTCAGAGCTGCCTTCTAGTGTGTCCTGTGCAAGGATCAGAGTGGAAAAACAAACTGCCTGATCTTGCCCTGTTAGCTCTGAAAATGACTGGATAGTTCTGCTAATTTAATGAGGCTTGAAATAGCCAGTAGTTTGGGTAACAAGCACCTTCTGATGATTTTTGCTGTTTATGTTGGTTGGGAGGAAGGATGGCCCAGGCATTAGGACAAATATCAGACCTGTCCTACTCTGCCACAGGTCCATGTGAGCCAGTCATTGTAGGCTAAGTGGAATAAATAATTTAGAGCCATAATTAATGAATCACATCAGAGAGATGGAGACCTTTGTAATTTTTTTTCTCAATCTGGCCTGATTGCCTTTATCACTTGAAATTCCCCTGCCTTCCCAAAAGTGAGAATACAGACTTAGAGGTGGGAAAGGGGGTCTCAGCACCACCCTGAGAACATTACTGTGTGCTGCTTGAGGACAGCAGTATCAGTCTCCTGAGGATTGCTGCACCCAGGCTCCTTATATAGTCCAAGGAGAATGCTTCTCTTAGCAGCCCTGACAGCTCCCTCCCTGATTTGAGTATCTCAGCTGCCTCTCTCTGTTAGCTCTGCAATGAGCTGGCATGTGGCAGCACACAAAATGGTCTGATTGCTCTCTTGCCTACAAAACCACTGCAAGTGAAGTTGCCTCTCATGCCACTCATCAGTGACAGAATTAGGGGCCATGTAAACATCTTGGGTGACTGCCATAGCCTAGGGCTCTAAGAAGTCATAGTTTGCTGTCACTTGTGAACAAATCTAGAGTTGCTACCCATGCAAAAAAAAAAAAACTAGCCTGAGATGACTGCTATTGTTTTGATATTATCCTGCAGAGAGAAGTCCTTCTGGGAGCGCATTTGGAAGTCAAGAGAATTTGAGATGGAGAAAGGATATGACTCACTGGCGTCAAAACACAGAAAAGCTTGACAAGTAACTCTACCTTATCCTTCTACATTAACAATGTGACAGTGCCTGTGAGACCACAGGGTCTCTCTCCCCGTAGGCCAGTGGCAGCAGTAAGCTTAGCTTTGGTGTGAGCAGGTTTGGGCCCTCAGCTGGAGCAGGGCTGGCAGTGTGCAAATGGCTTTTAGCCCAACACTGCCCTACCTAACTCTGCTTTTCCACTGTCCCTGGCTTTCTTAGATTTTAAAATGAGATTTAAAGAGACTGATGCAATCCATTACCTTCTTAAAACCCTCTAGTAAGCTGTAATTTAGAGAGAAGACCCATTAAGAGTTTTCACAGATAGCATATATATCTCATGTCATATTTCCTTTATTCCATAAGAGCATTCTGGAGTTCTCAAAGCTCGCTTTCCTTTCCTGTCCTAATCCATCACTTTGATTGTTTTTCCACATGTGCTGTGCTTTTAGAAGCCACAAACCAGCCAGGTACTGTAGCATTGGTGTGCAGTTCTTATAAATTACCATTTTGTACATCTGCAGACTCAGTCATCACAGCATTATTTGTGATGCTTGGCAGAAGTTTTCAGTGTGTGTGTGCAACTGATTGGAATGAGCTCTTTTTGCTTATTACACCCATTTTCTTTGAAAATTCCTTCTCTTGATGTGGTTTAATCTGGAGGGCTCAGGAGTTATGTTTGAGCTTTGCTGTGCATGTTTTCTGTTCCCTCAAATTGCAACCTGCAGTCTCCTTCCTCCCAGCAAAAGAATTGTTCCTAATCCTGGGAAAGCCCAAGTGAAGTTTTGAGGACACTGAGGAATGGAGTCTTTAGAGCCTGGATGGAGATCAGGCCATATTTTACCCTTGAAGACATTGACACTTCCTGGAGAAGAAAGTACATCTTCACAACTTCTGATTTCTATGTCCAACACAAGAATGTAATCTCTTCTTATGTCAAGTAGTGTCTTTTTGTCCAAGACTCCAGTCCTGTTGAGGCATTGGGAAAGCCAAATGACCACTGTGTTTCACCCTACTAATGAAACGTAGATAGAAATTCCACCATGGCACAGCTCCAGAGCTGTGGATAGTGTCAGAGCACTGGAATAAGGTGCCCAGAGAGGTTGTGGAGTCTCCATCTCTGGAGATGTTCAAAACCCACCTGGACACTTTCCTGCACAACCTGCTTTAGCAGTGGGGTTGGACTAGATGATCTCCTGAGGTCACTTCTGACCCCTATGATTCCATGAAAATTTAGCCTGAAGAACTCCTGGTTTCACAGCCAGCACTGGGTCTGAGCCCTCTCCTCCTCCCAGAAGGACCTCACGTACATGTAAACAGCTGTGGAATACCTTGATGGTCAAAGGATGGTATCTCACCCCACAAAATAATCTGCTTGCATCACTCTGCAAACCTGTTTTTAACCCATTCTTGCTCAGTGTGACCTGGGTCCATCACACTCCACTCCTATGGCACTGCAAGTGTGTCCTGCATGCGGAGGTTGAGTCTGGCCCTTTGAAACCTAATAAGCAAGAGTTTTCACACTGAGAATTGTGCACAGCTCATTGCAGGTGTTATTATTTTATACAGATGGTCTTATTTTATATAGGGCCAGGCCCCAAGCCTTCATATTCTGCAGCCTGAAGAGCAGATAATGAGTGTAGGACCCATGTCCCCGAGGAAGCAGAGGGTGGCAGGGGAGGATTGCTGCAATACAGGTCCCAGAGCCGAGTCAGCTGCCGTCCCCTTCGTTGTGTATTTTGCTTGGATTTTGTCAGCTCCCATGAGTCACACTCCAGCTGTGATTTGGCCTGGCATGAGTCTTTCGGAGATGACACCTGTGGTAGGACAGGCTGTAGTTGGGCTCTTTAAATACACTGCTGGATCTTTGCCAAATGCAGCTTGTGCCACTGAAATTAGGTGGTGACCGCTGAATTCCTGGGACCACCTGGGGTGTCAGTGGGTGGATGAACTTTGTAAACCTTTCCAGGAAAGCGTGTGCCTGGCAAATAACAACAAAAAATTGTGTAGTTTTTCTTGGAGAGGAAGATATTCTTCAAGGACTGTAATATAATGTAGTATAAACAGACAAAGGTCGCACCCTCACCATATACTCTCTGTGCTACAACCACTCTAGATCAACAGCACAGATCTACTACCTCGTGTAGCACCACCTCGTGTCCATAGCCTATAACATAACACCATATGTTCTGTTCCTGGTTGTGCTGTTGCATGCCTAACGACGCTACTAAACCAGTTTGGAGTTGGACTTTTGATTCTAAACTGTTGCTGTCTTCCTGGGAGAGTAATGAAGTGTCAGAAAGTAGTGTGATCTCTCCTGAGCATGGTGAACGTAAATCTTGTGTAAGTTTGTACATGTAAAAAAAACTAAACAAGTCTTTCTTCCTGTCCTCTTAATGAATGTGTTAAAATATCCTTGTGGTCTTGTCCAGTAATAAATATATGCATTGTGACTGGGGTCTTTCTACTAATGTGAAAGTATTTTTGACCAGAAAATAATGTGGGTCTACTTCTTAAACAGAAAGTAATTTTATTGCTTTCTTTTCTTTGATTAGGTCAAGGGCGGAGATAGAACATGAGGCACTTATTGATGGAAATCTTGCAACGGAAGCAAATCTCATTATTTTGGATACACTAGAGATAGTTGTACAGGTAAGGATGATAAGAAAATAGAGATGTAATAGCATTATGATCACCTGAAGGTTAAATAAAACCTTCCTTCTGCTCTGAACTGCCTGAGTGCTGTCAGAACTGTTCAACTCCCCTGCTGCAGTGGGAAGGGTGGTGATGATGCCTCTGCTGTTCCTCAGCCTGTAACAATCTGGTTTAAAATGTCAATACCTTCCTTCAGTCTTAACTCAATAATGAACTATAAACATTTCCAAGTTCTGCCCTATTTTTGAAAGTTGTTCACTATTGTAGTATAAGAAGCAATTGCTCATAAAACTCAATAACGAACTATAAACATTTCCAAGTTCTGCCCTATTCTAACTGATTCCTCTTCCAAATCTGCCTCAAGTCATTGGGTTCCAGGTCAGCCTCCTGTACCTGTACTTAATTTGCACAGTCTGTGTGCACAGCCCAGCTGTTCCCTCAGTCCCCGCAGGTGAGCGTGGACTCGTGGCAGTTTTGTCCCCTGCTTTCTGTACAAATGAAGCCTGGAAGGGCTGGAAGCAGGCAGTGACAGGCTTCCCACGTCTGCCTCTGAGCTGTAGGGAGCCCCAGGAATCCCCAGGGTTGCACCTGAATAATCCACCTCGAGGCCAGCTACAGACTTTCCCCCTAGTAGAACAAGGTCCCAGAAGGTCAGAGCCTCCTCGGGTGGAAAGCACCATCATTCCACCGGCGTTAGCACATGGGTCAGGTTTTCATTGCCTGGGGGTTGATTCAGAAATGTGACTGTTATGCAGACCCAGCTAAGTGAGTAATAATTTCTCTGTGCCAAAGGGCTTTTCATTAGAGTTACTCACACACACACACACACACACACACACACGAGGTTATTCTCACACAGACACACACAGGAGGTTCGTTTTTGCTCATGCAACTCTTGGTTTACTTTTAACTGCAGACTGTTTCTGTGACGGAATCCAAAGAGAGTATCCTCGGCGGGGTGCTGAAAGTGCTTCTACACAGCATGGCCTGCAACCAAAGTGCACTTTATCTCCAACACTGCTTTGCCACACAGAGGGCTTTGGTTTCAAAGGTGAATTCTCTGTGGATACTATCATATATCCCAAGCAGCACTGATGGAGGATGGGGCTATTTTCTTCCTTTGCATTAGGGTCACTTCACCAAGCATTTATTGTTTTCTGCAATATTAGTTTTCAGGAAGTGTGGTCTGGGGGTTGATAAAACCTGACTGGTTTTCATGATCAGTACCTGTATTTATGCATTTAGAGTTTGATAGCTGCACGCAGAGGTACTGTTTGCACAGCCTGAGTGTGGTGTGGGTTCCTGCTGGGTGGTGGTAAGGGGGCAGAGGCACCTGGACAGCAGGGAGCACAAAGCACAGGTGGAATTTAAGCTGTATGAAATTAACTTTAAATTAATTTGTTTTACTGGGCTCACTATTCAAACAATTTCCCAGTCTCTGTAGGTATACTGGGAAAAGCTCAAGATTTTAAGCCTTAGTTTTTAGCACTGATGTAAATCAGTCTAAGGGTGTAGATGTAAGACCAGGTTGTGTGGGTGGCTAAAATGAGTTGTCTTTCAGTGCTGACAGTGAGTTTGCTTTTTCCTTACTGTAAAAGTGAAGTGATTCAAATTAGCATCATTTCTCTCCAAACAGAGGGGATTTGACTTCCTCTAGTGCCAGGGTACACTCATTGCTGAGGATTGCCCTGGCCTTTTTTGTCGTAGAATCCCAGACTGGTTTGGGTTGGAAGGGACCTTAAAGCTCATCCAGTTCCAACCCCCCTGCCAGCAGCAGGGACACCTTCCACTAGACCAGGTTGCTCAAAGCCTCATCCAGCCTGGCCTTCAACACTTCCAGGGAGGAGCAGCCACAGCTTCTCTAGCCATCCTGGGACAATGTCTCGCCACTCTCACACCAAAGAATTTCTTCCTCACATCTCATCTCCATCTCCCCTCTTCCACTTTCAAGCCATCACCCCTTGTTCTGTCACTCCCTGCCCTTGTCCAAAGTCCCTCCCCAGCCTTCCCGGAGCCCCTTCAGGTACTGGGAGGCCGCTAGAAGGTCTCCCCAGAGTGCTTGTTCCTGTCTGTCCAAGCACTGTTTTCTCATGTGCTGTTTTTCCAGTTCCCTGAGCTGCTGTTTGAAGAAGAGACTGAACAGTGTGCAGATCTGTGCCTGAGGCTCCTGAGACACTGTAGCAGCAGTATCAGCACGATACGGTCGCATGCGAGTGCCTCTCTTTACCTTCTGATGAGGCAAAACTTTGAGATTGGGAATGTGAGTATCCTGCTGCACTTCACTGGGTTATTATATGTGAACCAGCTGGGGACTGCTGGATGGAGCTCTGTGTATTCCTGTGGGAGAAAGGCTGTTGGAGGGCTTACCATTGAAACAAGCATGACGTGCAAACAGAAGAGAGGCATGCAGCAGTGACATGACTTTGCCTAGCTCCTGATCACAGAATCACAGAATTGCCTCTATTGGAAAAGACCTATAAGATCATCAGGAACAATGATTATAACAATCATTAACTTAATGCTGCCAAGACCCCTAAACCATGACTAACCCATGTCCCTCAGCACTATTTTTAGATAACTCTTAAATATCTCCAGGGATGGGGACTCCACCACTGCCCTGGGCAACCCCTTCCAATGCCTCAGAACCCTTTCAGCAAAGAAATTCTTCCTCACATCCAATCTCAGCTGCCCTGGCCCCAACTGGAGCCCATTTCCTCTTGTCCTGTCACTTGTTCCTTGGTTGAACAGACCCCCCCCCACCTCTCTCCACCCTCCTCCAAGGGACTTGGACAGAGCCAGAAGGTCTCCCCTCAGCCTCCTTTTCTCCAGGCTCAACACCCCCAGTTCCCTCAGCCACAAGGGAACTCAGCACACTTGTGCTCCAGACCCTTCCCCAGCTCCGTTGCCCTTCTCTGGACACGCAAGTACCTCTTGGTCTTGCAGTACCTCACACTGCTGGTCAGTGCATAGCAGTAGTGTCCTGTCTCCAGTGTCAGAGTCCGAGCTGTACACCCAGAATCTCTTTGCAGTCAAGCAGTCACTCATGTGCACTTTAAATTGTCAAGAAAATTCCCAACCTTAACTCTTCCAGTTGGTATTTTGCAGGGATGCATGTAGCTATGTGTCACAAAGTGCTCCCCCCGATATCTTTGTTTACGCTGCTTTGGTTACAGTCCCCCATGGTGAGTAGCAGAAGTGGAGGGACCCACTGGTCCTGGGACTGTTAGTGGATTGATAGCAGCGAGTTAACAGGCACTCCAGTCTTTAGGCCAGACCAAACCAAAAGTGAGTGCCTGGAATGAGGCTGTATCACGAGAGGGATTGAGCATCATCCTCTTCAGAGTATGTGAGTGGAGAGCATGCAGAAAGAGTTCTCTTGCAGGAGAAACCTTCACCTGAAACTAAATAATTCTGTCATCAGCTTATGAAGTTTGGCAGCACCAGAGGTTTATTGTAATCACTGCTCTGAGACACCCCTGGTCACAAAACTCGAGTTTTCTTTTTTGTATTGGGTATCTGTCAGGAGGAGGGTACAATGACCAGAGCAGCATCTCCAGGTTATTGAAATACCGTAACAATTTCTCTATTGCAGAACTTTGCCAGAGTGAAAATGCAGGTGACCATGTCTCTCTCATCTCTGGTGGGGACATCCCAGAACTTCAATGAAGAATTTTTGCGACGTTCCTTGAAGACTATTTTGACATATGCTGAAGAAGATCTGGAGCTCAGGGAGACAACATTTCCTGATCAGGTAAAAGAAATACCACGAGAGAAGTTATGTGTTGTTCATTAACAGGCCGTGCATATTTCAAGGACAGCTTTTAACTAGTTCGTTGGCCACCGTTAGAAGCAGTAATGAACATTTAAGTTGGAGCATAGGACAGTTAAAAGTTTCTACAAAAAGCTGATTAGATAGTCACACAGATTGACTTGCTTTGTATTAGCTTGGATGTTCAGCAGCGTTTCATCGTTTGACCCATGAGGAATCTTTGGTGATATCTACATTTTCTGGGCCAAGTGCAGCTTGACCACGAGTGCTCTTCCCAACTGCAAGATGCTTGTTTGATACATCAACCAGGTTATCATTATTGACAGTAAAAAGTTGTTCTCTGTGTGACTGCTTAATTTCATCTGAAATCCCATATAAGAAATTATCCATTCCTTTATCTGAAGGAGCAATTGATGCATCTACAACAGCAAATACTGTTAGCTTAGCTTCATCAATATCTTCCTCTGTGAGTTCTCCAGATTTGGCCCATTCAGCTGCTTTCTCAAATGTTTTCAAGGTGGCTAATGAATTTAGGTCTCTGTAGGAGTAGAAAGTGAATATGCCATTGTGACTAAGTTTAGCACAGGCTGGAGCTGGAATTTGTGTGCATTCCCTGAAGGAGGTACTTTTTTTGTTTTGTTTTGTTTTTTTAAATCAGCTGAGTACATAAAACCCAGGTCCTTGATTAGTTCTGACAACAAGGTGCAAACACACAAAGGTTCAGAGTGACTGTGATCCTAACATAGCAGTGTGTAGCTCGATTCCCATTGCCAGTTCATTACAGCAGTGTATTTTTTACAGGTCCAGGACCTCGTGTTCAACCTCCATATGATCCTCTCTGACACAGTTAAAATGAAGGAGCACCAGGAAGATCCAGAAATGCTGATTGACCTGATGTACAGGTAGAGTATATAGAGTTATAACCATTGCACTGGAGGGACAGTAGATGTCAGTGCTCCACATGGTGTTTGAACCAAGCTTTGTACCTACTGCACTTCCTGTAATTCGAGCATGAGGTATTGTATTGCTGGGAACTTTGATTACTTGTTTTTTAGTAGCAATTACTTTACTTCAAACTTAAACCTGTTTTCCACTGCTTGCCATGATTTACCTTTCACTTGAAACTAAGACAGCTACTTGCTGTTTGGTTTTGGACTCAGATGTTGCATTTTTGAGCCCTTCTAGAACTTGTTTTTGGAGCAGTTCCAGATCACAGTGCTCATGGACCAATATGTACCTGTCTGTTGTGTTCAAATGTGGTGTTAATATGTGTTTGGCATTTATGTAGCTTATCTTGGATAAAAGTAGTTTCCATTCCCCAGCAGTCTCTGACAATCTCATCCTCCACCTGAGTAAAGACAACTCCCCTGCTTGCATCAAGGATATCCCAGGACCTACTTGCACAAAAGGCTTTTTGGTGGTGGTACATATGATGGTCTCCACATGCAAAAGATATTCCAGTGTCATGTTAAGATCCCAGCTGCCCAATCGCATGGTTTTGTCTGCACAAATGGTCCTGAAGGCTTCTTAGAAGGCAGCAGAGATTTTATCATAAGCAACATTTATCATAAGCAGCCTGCATTTTGTCAGGCAGGTCTGCTCTGGTTGTCCCACACCTTTGGCTTACTGCCAGTCTCCAAGTGAAGTATGAGCTTTGGTCAAGAGTTTCAGCAGTCACCCATAAAAGAATACTGCCATCAGTTGCTTACCCACCACTGTCTCAAAAATCTGTAAAGTAATTGAGGGTAACTTTGCATCTATATAGCTTATCTCATGTGTTTCTAGATAGCCTAGCAGTGAGGAGGGTTGTTATTTAAGCAGAAGTAACTAAGTATTAATCACAGAGGTTTTCTTTTCAATTAGGATTGCAAAGGGCTATCAGAATTCCCCTGACCTGCGCCTGACCTGGCTGCAGAACATGGCTGGAAAGCACTCAGAGAGGAGCAATCACGCCGAATCAGCCCAGTGCCTGGTCCACTCTGCAGCCTTGGTGGCTGAATATCTCAGTATGCTGGAAGACCGAAAATACCTCCCTGTAGGATGTGTTACATTTCAGGTAGGAATTATCCTCCTGTTTTGCTAATTGATGGGCTTAGCAAAAAGGACACGGACACCAACCTGAAAATAAAAACAAACTTATTTTACTTTAGTTTAAAGTGGAAAATGAAAGGCATGAGCAGGGTACAAAGACAAACAGGGCAATGCACCTAATAATTACTACATAAGAGAAAGCAGCATAGTGATTAACATACATCACTTACTGCCCCAATACTTTACCATCATCCAGACCTGTGCATCAGCTGGGGAGCCCTGATCACAGCAAAGGGTCCGGAGAACCTTTCCTGGCAATTGGGAAGCCCTACACAGTGTGTTCACTTGTAGGTGAGGTCTCCATCTTTGCTGTGAGAGGGTCCTGCTTTTATACACTTTAACAAGCAAATTATGTAAAGAGAAGGCACGGTAACATCTGGCGGGTTGGCTTCACTTCGCTCAGGCACATCCCAGATCTGGCCAGTATCCAAGATGCCTCTGGGAAGCTACTGTTCTGGTAACTTTCTCCCTTTGGTTCCAACCCAAAGCCTGGCCAGGGCTCAAGGAGGAACCAAGGGAGTTTCTTTATCTACTCAGCTTTGACCACATCCTTCCAAACAAGGCCAGACACCTGGTCTCACGGCCTTGACAACATACTGTTGAACAGGAAAAGATGAATATATTCTTGTAATATTTCATCTATAGTACATGTTTTGCTAACGAGCGTACATATTTCACTAATGAGCCGGTTATATAACGTTGGGTTGGGAGATTCATCTAGAGGTCAACTTTGATTCGAGGCCTACTGCTCAGACCTCGGCACTTCACCTCCATAACGCTTTTTTGGGTTTTGTCATGGGCTGCTGAGATACTGAATATCTCCATGTACCAAACATTACCGTGCCTACATACATACTGCACTCATTGGGTTTGTTTTGGGGATAATGCATTACAGCAACTTGTGAAAATCTTTGCATCCATAGTACTGAGTGAATCCAGTTCTTTTTATTTCTCCATTTAAGTGGTGGGGTTTTACCCTCTTTAACCAAACATTTTATAATGGGTGCAGTTGATGAAGGTGGTTCCTCTTGACTAGCAAGGTTAAGCAGGACAATACTGAGTAGAGCAAACAAGCACATACTTAGCTCTGAATGTGTAGGTGGTCTGGTCCAGTTAGTTAAAGTACCACGGTGCTAAAGTACCGTGCTGGTTCAGGAGGAAATTAAACAAAATGGATTTGAAAGCTACCTCTTCAAAAGTTTTAGGATTTGATTGAAAATCGTCTGCCTTTCAAAGTATTCAAAGCATTGAATGATTTTAACTTGAGTAAAAATATTTGATCTACATTCTATCTCCTTAGAATATATCTTCTAATGTTTTGGAAGAGTCAGCAGTTTCTGATGATGTTGTGTCACCTGATGAAGAAGGTATCTGTTCCGGAAAGTATTTTACAGAAGCTGGTCTGGTGGGATTGCTGGAACAGGCTGCAGCATCTTTCTCCATGGTAGAAGACTTTAATTTCTTTACCTTTCTTCTTCAGCAATCTTATACTGCTGGGAAGGAAAATGTTTTCTTTATGTATAACTCTGTTGTAACCACTTAATTTGCGTGCAGCGTTGGGAGTTTTAGTTGTTCAAGGCAGCTCAGTTTGCCCTCTGGAGTAAACAGTGAAAAGAACAGGGTCTGGGATCAAGAGGCCTTTGTGCATTTCCAGTCTCTTTCACTTCATCCCTGCACATTTCAGAGTTCACAATAAAGAAAGGCCGTAATGTTTTTCCTCCTCTTCAAAAAGAGTGGGCTGAGAGCTTTATGTGAGCAGTGTCAGTGAGCTGATAGTAGTGTATCCATCAGAAACCAAGGAAGGCAAGTGAATTGTTTCCCACAACGCAACGTGAAACATCATTCAGTGGGTTTAAGTACAAGCAGGAATAACTTCAGAGCAAAGACCTAGAACCCCTGCTGTGGACTGGATCCCCTCCATTAGACACATCCTAAGGAAACCTCACAAAATCTGGCTCACAGAGTGCCAGAAATTGGATGTTGAAGTCAGTTAGGTTGAAGATGGACTGAACAGAACAAGCTGTGGTGTGCCCTTAAGTTTCCATATTTCATTCCCATAGATTTGGTTAGGATCCTGTTTAGCTTTCTGTGCTCTTGTGCATATATCCATCCAAAATATCCCAGTTTTGATTCTGTTAATAATCTCCTTTATTAGGAGCAATGTGTAATGCAGCAGGCTCTTGATTCCAAAGGTGATGGGAGATTTTACTCCATTCATATGTGGGTATATTTTAAGAAAAAGTGCTGGTTACATCACAGTGCCACCTTTTCATTTTGCAGTTTTATAATTTAAATGCTGGTAGTGTGTATCATTCTTGCTGTTGAATTGATGAAGCAATCTGATGGACCTTGTTTTTGTAGGCTGGCATGTATGAAGCAGTTAATGAGGTTTACAAAGTCCTTATTCCTATTCATGAAGCTAATAGAGATGCCAAGAAGCTATCTACTATTCATGGTAAACTCCAGGAAGCATTCAGCAAGATTGTTCACCAGGTAATGGTTTGAATTTTCAGCTGCAAATGTGAATTGTGAAGAAACTTCAAATGCTCAATGCAAATAAAAACTACCCTGTTAAGGAAAAAAACATTTTAATCGGAGATTAGAACATTTTAATCTCATTTTTTACATGAGAATTGTCAAATGATTTGTGTTGGTCCACAGTAAATGCAAGGATAGCTAACAGGATTTTTTTCTCTCTGGAGATTTAACATGAGAAACCAGGAGAGAACATCACATACCAGGTTTCAGTGTAACTTTAGAAATATCCAAGAGTTAAAAATTCCAATCATCTGTCAGTTTATCCTTTCAGATATTATTTTAACTTGTGTTTTGCATACTGTATTTCTGGGAAAAACTCTGTATCTTGCCTTTAGCCTGGTAGGTAACGTTCATAAATGTTGTGGTTTTATTTATCTATTCATATGGTTGATAAATAATTGAAGGAACCTTTCTAAACTCAGATGGTGCAAAACCCACCAGCTTAGATGAGAGACATCAGAAGTTACCAACCCTCACAAAGCTCAACCAACCACAGCTAAGCAGGAGATGAGAGCACATAGCAACTCTCAAGCAGCACGTGTTATCTTCTAGGAGAGGCCTGTTGGGTGCATGCCCTTCTATCGGGGCAGGCACTCGGCAGACCCTCCTCCAGTACACACCAGTGCTACTTGAACCCCCCACCCTGACCAGCTTTCTGGTGATGGTCTGTTGGTGTAGGTAACCCTTATGCTGTGGTTGTGTGTAGTTAACCCATCAGCTCCTCTGTAGATGTTGATCAGTGCATCAATTTTGTAGGATCCAGCTGAGGGTCTGGTGGTTTCCTCCGTGTTCTGGTGTTGCCATATTCCTGGGGTTAAATGAACTGATAGAAGACAATCATTGAGTATCCTTCTGGGCCAGAGGAGGCTGTTTTGGATGCATGATGATGTATAATCATGAAAACCATTTCAGTTTTATGATACCTTATATTGATGGTCATGTTTTGGCCTTTGAAACTTTTTTTTTTGTTTCTGTGACATGCGCTTTTTACTTTTTATTACACAGAGTACTGGCTGGGAGGTAGGTAACTCCATTTTAGTTAGTAAAGAACACTAATAGATTTTTCAGATGACTCACGCCAACGCTTGCCCACATGTGCTAGCTGTGGGTATTTCTGTTGCTGTCTGCTGTTAAAACAATTCATTAACCAAAGAAATACCAATAAACCGATTGTGGTTGTAGTAGGAAATTCTTCATAAGAAGCTGTAGGTAGTGCATGGATGCTCATGTGTTCCACTAATGAGGTTCTTTGGTGAATGAGCCACTGTATCATCACTAGTTTGTTTTTATAATTTATTTATATTTCTTTTCATCAGCATTGACACAGAATATCATCCCTTCATACCATATTTTCACCCCACCCACAGGGGTCGATTTAAGCAATAATGCTCAGAGGTACTGAAACACAAAACTGGTTGAGTGCGTGTGCAGACCACATCTCAGAGAACAGACTACTTCATTCTGCTCCTCTCAGAACAATCAGTTTGTTATGTAGCTGTTTATCTGGCAGTAAAATAGCTCGGTTGTGTTAACTGGAGTTAGTTTTGCTGCTTTCATTTTTGTAGAGGCTGTTTGCTCACATTTCTACAACATACACCACGAGAACCACCCGTGTAGATTAAAAACAGACAACCCAGTCAGCTTTATCCTCAGTCACACACCACACAGCGAGTTTGATAACTCAGGCCCTGGTCCAGTTGACACAGTGGGTACATGAGCATTGAGAAGTCTCAGAAGACATTTTAAATGTTTTGTGAATATGATGTTACGTTATTTGCTTAGTTTTAGGCTGTCCAGTCAATCTCTGCTTTTCTGTAAATCAGGGAAACTCGGTATGGGCCATCTCACTCCATGTTTCCACCACAGGAGAGCATTTAAGCCCACACTGCCCAAACTGGGGCCAAGGACAAAGTTCTTTGGCTTTGTGTGATGCGAATAACTTGGGCTGATGATGTCTGAACCTCAGTTTTAATTCCAACCTAGCAAGAAATGAAATTCAGTAGCTTAAAAGTAACTTCTGACACTGAAGGGCTGGCCCTGTGAATAATTTACTTGTTCCTGTGAAAAGTCCCAGCAGATGAGGCAGCACAGGAACCCAGAGTACACGGCCTAGGAGTGTAAATGATCTGTGTTCAATAGCTGACAAACGTGAAGGCCTGTGAGCATCTATTTTGATTAGTCTGCCCCTAAATCGACCCCTGAAGAAAATCCTGTCATTGGTTATGATTCTAACATCACTCAGTCATGTTTTACTGCATGGTAAAAGACACCCATGGTTTCTGTTCTCGTCTGTCATCGTGCTCCTTCATTGCCACACTTTTTCTGATCTTTGTGCTTTGTAGCTTTCAGATTTGTTGCATGTTTTGCCCTTTTTCCTGATTTTAAATACTTTAATTGATGCTCACCCTTTTTTATTTTGAAGTTTATTTGCTGCCAATTTGCTGCTTGTTTGTTTTTTGGAATTTCCCTAATTAAATACTTTCTGTTTTCTCCTCTGTCGCCCTGGTTGCTGACCCTCCTCCCCACTCTTACTATTGTCTATTGTGGTAAGTTCCTACTTGTGGAATTTTTTTTTTTCCTCCCCACTTCTCCTTTTTTCCCCCCCAAAAACCCCCCCCCCCCCCCCCCCCTTTTTGTTTTTTTGTTTTACACTGTGGATACCCCAATTTCATTTTACCAAAGAGCTATGCCAACAGCAGGACCACCCCCCTCATGTCACAAGGAAAGTAGTATTGCCAACTACAAGCACTGAAGTATCCTGAGTCTGGCACCAATGCATTGCTGAGACCTGCTTAAACATACCAAGCGGTGGGTTTTTCTGCTTGTGTGTTTGTTCATTGAATAAATGATGAATTAATTCTTTTTGTTTACTTTCCAGTTAGGAAAGTTGTTAGGAAAAATCTTTTCATGCTATGCTGTAAGAATTCAAAAATACTTTATGAAGTATGTAGGGTGAGTTTACCATCAAATAGGAGGACTCCAGGAGTTGGTCCTTTCAAAAAATCAATATTGGAAGACTTGTAATAGTTGGCAACACTGCGAAGGACCTTGGGTTACAATTGAACAAGAAAATAACGATGCTCAGTTTGGTGAAGATGGTTGGATTTTGCATTCTGCACAGTGTGCATGAAGGAGTTACTTCTATTCCTACATACTTGGGGCTGACGCTGCCTTCAGGTGTTGGTCTTGGTGAAGAAAGCAGATGATCACTCTTGCATCTGGTTTTTCACATATTGTTGGCAAAGCTTTTTGTGTGCGTGCAAGAGATAACTCTCAAACTTGATTCCCAGCAATTTTGAAAGGTATTTACCATGCATAATAACAAATCATGAACCTTCATAAATCATGATGGCTGTTATCTGCTCTGCCAGTTCTGTAATGGCTATTCAGTGTTCACCTTCATTCTCTTCTCCTCCCAAAGACCTATTATTTTTCATAAAATAATAGGAGATAAAATGCTTTTAATAATTTCTCCCTCATATCTGCATTTTTAGCTCTTTTCAGAAACAAGACCATGGAGTATTTTTAATTTTTTTGTTTGTTTGTTTTCAGTACTGTGATTAGATAGACTTTGGTATTGGCTAAATTTAAATTAAAAGATCCTAGTTACAGAACCATCCCATCTTCTTAATGCCAGGCAAGAAACAGAGCTCTCCTAATCTCAGGGGGCTGGTAGCTACTGACTGTCTGTGTGAGGTAGGGAATAGCCTGGAGGTGTTTGCTCTCCTGGAGAAGTGTGTTTCCAGCCCCTTGTTTCCAGGCACAGATCCCCCAACATGAGGTTTGTGGCTGATGGATCCAGAGCTTTGTGGGGAGATGCTTCTGTCGCACCAGTGCTCCTCACTGCTGGCTTTTCTCCCTGGGATCCTTATGATAACTGAGTTTCAGCAACGGGATTTATCAGGAAAAGCCAATGCAGTTGGTCTTCATGACACTGAAACAAGTACCTAAGTTGGGAGCTGCCTTCACACGAGGACACTGAATCTCACCAGGCTTCCCTGCTGCTACCACTCCTGGGACTTCCCAATGCCCCATTACTCTTATTTTATGCATTTAGTAAAGGCCACCAGAACTCCTTATTAATTAATGCTGATCAACAAACAGCATTTTCTTCCTCACTCGCAGTTATTTTTTACAGCAGCATAAATATACACTGCCTGCAACAACTAGCTGTCTGGGCAGATGTCCACGTGGCAGGATACCTTGTGGAGACCAGGTTCTGCAAAGTCTTCATAGCCTGAAAATCACTTGCCAAGTAGGTAGGAAAAAACACATGAGTTGAGTTAGATGAGCAGCAGTGTGTCCTCCATCGCTTGGGTGATGTACCCATGGGTCAGGGCAGGATCCCACCAACTTCCCCCTGGAGCATGCCCACCCCCTGGTGAGGTCTGGGGAGATGTATATATGGGCAGTTCCCCTTGGGCAGACCTGATGCTGCCTTGGGAAGTGCTTTGAGAAAGAAGCTCTGGATCACAGACTTCTGCCTCTAAAATTGAGATTGAATGGAAGAAACTAGCGCAGGAAGCTGGAAATACTGGGCTTTGAGGGATTGTAGCATGGGTAATACTGTCCAGAACTGTGGCTTTGAAAAGGTAGTGATGAGTAAATGAAGGGTTCA
>NW_010321191.1:40647-50695 GCF_000700745.2 Antrostomus carolinensis
TGGGCAAGTGGAGCAAGACAGGGTGTCCAGGGAAATAGCAACCAGATGTTGCCAGCTGGTACTTCCAATAAAACAGCAATAGCTTTGCAGCTGGAGGTCACACCCTGGGAGGTGTTTCTGGGGATGGCTGTGTTGTGACAAAACCCTGTAGTCTGCACTGGCAGGTGGAACTGGATAAAAGCAGGAGGGATCTGGATGGGGGATGCTCGGAGGGATGGGCTAGAGGAGGGCTCCAAGGAGCCACCCGCACCACATTAAGCATGTGAACCACTCTTGGTGTGACTCTTTATTTTCTTAAATTGGAGCACGTCCCTGTGCTCTTGCCAGAGCAGAGCCAATGAATTGATATCTGTCCATGTCCCATAGGAAAGCCAAGATGTGGCCTGCGTGTATTAAGCACGGCTATTCCTGGCTGTAGTCACTTCAGGCTTCACTTCCACTCCAGAACTGGCCATCAGTGAGCTTTGCCCTCCTGAAGGTGCTTGGGGTGGGCAGCAGCTCTTGCCCCAAAAAGACAAGACTACGTTCTCCTGGCTATGCCTTGGGCGAGAGGAGCTGAGCCATGGCCAGGCAGCTCTGCTGTGATGCCCCAGAGTTTCCTCCAGGCCAGGAGAAGGTGGTGTCTTGCCATGACAGTGCTTTTTCCAGGCTCTGGAGTTTGCCTGACTTTTTTTTTTAAATTTAATTTTAGTTTGGCTTATTTATCCTCTCTGCCTTCCATATATTGTATTCACCATCACCACAAGAAATCAGTTTTGCCATAGCAAAATACTAAAAAAACCCCCCCAAAATCATACTTGGCAGCCAGAACACCTGTAGGTGCTGTTTGAGACCAAACACCAGCCCAGAATCAGAAACATTGAGCGTTCTATACTCCCTCGCGCTTTCTCACGAGAGTAAAGGTGAACATTTTAGAGTTCCTTGCTGAAAGGCATTTCTGGTTTGTGCATGCAGCGTGAGTTTTGGTTTGTTTTGTTTTGTTTTTTTTTTAACAAAATCAAAGGTGTGATTTATTTTTAAAACATTTTTCTTCTCTCTCTCTCTCTCTCTTTTAATTAGATTTTCTTCATTACTTTTCCAGCAAAAATCTTTCTTGTTTCTCTACTTTTGTTGCATTTCTGGGCCAAATTCACCACTGGCTCAAACGGAAGCAGGTACATGATACATGGATTGCATCTGCTTTCACCAGGAGTGACTTTGGCCCTCTCTACTAGACATTAGTTCCTAGAAGAGAACGTAACACCTTGCAGTCGACATGCTGTTTAAAAAGCACTGACGTGTGTGTGTGTGTGAGTGAACTGGACATTGACTTCGGCCCAATCCTGCAATTACTTGAGGGTGGATTATGGGGGCTCTAGTGTGGGTAATTTTCTGGGGTGTTTGTGTGCAATGTTCTCCCAGCTCCACTGGTCTACAGGCTATGGACCAGGCTAAGGGTGTCTGTGTAGGATTTGGAGAGCCTGAAATAATTACCCAAACAAAGGGACATGCCTTTGGCTGTGCCTCAGAGATATCCGACACCCCCCAGATTTCTCCTGGGGTGGGAAAAGCCATAGAATCACAGAATCATCAAATGTTGTGAGTTGGAAGAGACCCAGAAGGATCATGGAGTCCAACTCCTGTCCCTGCACAGGACAATCCCAACATTCAGACCATGTCCCTGAGGGCACATGTTGGCCAAATGCTGCTGGAATCTTGTCAGGCTTGGTGCCATGAGCACCTCCCTGGGGAGCCTGTTCCAGTGCTCCATCACCCTCTGCCTCAAGAACCTTTTCCTCATGGCCAACCTCACCCTCCCCTGCCACATCTTCCTGCCATTCCCTCTGCTCCTGGCATTCATTGGTGGCCAGAGAGAAGAGATCAGCGCCTGCCCCTCCTCTTCCCCAAGTCATTGCAAGGTTGGGCTAATGGTCTTAACCGATCCATATAATTCCATGTTAGTTTATCATTTCATTGCGGTGTTTGCTGCTAAGCACATTCATGCTGAGTTCCAGGGGTGTTTTTCTTTCCCTTTTTCTTTCTATTTTTTTTTCCTTGTTTCTTAATTTCTTTTTTTCTTTTGCATAAATTCAGGAGCCTGCCTGCAGTCATGCTTGGGGGGATGCATGTCTCCTCACTGAAATAACCTTTTGTTTCTCCAAACCTAGGATGGAAAGAGGATGTTTGGCACCTACTTCCGAGTTGGTTTTTATGGAACTAAATTTGGAGACCTGGATGAGCAAGAGTTTGTTTACAAGGAACCGGCGATAACAAAGTTAGCCGAAATTTCCCATAGGCTTGAGGTGAGATGATCGTGACTGACCTCAAATTCTGGCTGTGAGTTGAACTATTTTGCAGCAGTTACTGAAGAGCTGTGTTGCCAAATTACAGGAAGTGGTGGAAATGAAGATCATTAGGCAAAACCAGCGCTGTGCCTCTTGGAGCCTGATGCAAGGCTGAGCTTAGAGGAACAGTCACTTGGCAAAACAGTTTGCAGAGCCCCATGCAGTGACCCAAAGCTGGGCCTCATGTCTCCTGTCCTCTTGCCCATGCCACCTCTGCAGGAGGCAGGAAAAATGCAGGGAGAGGAGTCCCACGGGTTTTCCCTGATCTTGCAGCAAGAACTGCAGACCTGCTAAGATCAGTCCAGAGTTTGTGGCAGATCGTACTGTGTTTGCATTTCTCTTTGGCCACCTGGTATAAGTGGGATGACCTGGGCTTGAAGAAAGGTTGAGATGCCTTTCAGGATCTAACTTTGGGAAAGTTAGTACATTTTTCTGTCATTTTGTTGCCTTCACATCATGTTCCTCTCCTGGAGACTGAAACCTTTTAAGGTGGCTGAATTTCAGAGCCCCTGAAGTGGGACATCCCAGGTCTGAAGTTTGTTTCAGCTGTGAACAAGCAAAGGCAACTCTGATGAATCTAACTGGGGCTTGAGTGCAGCTCCAGCTGCCACCCAGTGATCATCTGTACTGTGTAATGGTTAGTCTGGCCAACTAACCTGTGAGTAGATAATGTCTTAGCACAGTTTGAGGGACAGCATGGGTCAGAGACTGTTCCCAGTCAGCACTGTGGACAGATGAGGCCATCCCCAGTGCGAGAGGAAGAGCATTTAGCTCTGGGTTGTGCCATCCTACTTACTGTCAGGGCCAGAGGGCAGACCTGGCCCTGTTTTATTTGCTAACACAGATCTGATGTCACGTTGCTGCTCACAACAATTCAGCTGCTGTCACGTTGCGCTGAAAGCAGCAGTGTTGTTGGGGGTTGAAACGCATGAAGCCGAGTTCAGAATCCGGCCATTCACCCAGCCCAGCAAAGCCCTGCTCTGCTGCGGCACCTGATTTCCAGGCAGATCCCGTATTGACCCCAGTTTTCAGTTGAGCTCACAGACACACAGTGAGCTCAAATGGCCTGTTCACAACCACGCAGAGCAGTTGGAAGGCTCCCGAGTTCTCCTGCCTTCCAGGGCGTTAGGCTTGTTTTTTTCCTGTTGCCCCTGGAATGTGTCTGATTTAATTCTCCTGGGTTAAGCAGATCACATTCAGCCCCGAAACAGATACTGTTGAAGGCATGTGGAGCTTCATCTCCCCTGAATATGCCTTTGTCTCTCCACCCCCACCTCTGTGGCTGCATTTGATAGTTTCTTTCAATGCATTTACTCTTGATTGTAGGGATTTTATGGAGAACGGTTTGGTGAAGATGTGCTTGAAGTGATTAAGGACTCAAACCCTGTGGACAAATGTAAACTAGATCCTAACAAGGTAAGAACACGAGGACGGGTTTAGAAGTAGAACTAGTCCTGGATGTCTGCAAACACAGTGAAACAAATCCTGCCCTGAATTTCACCAAGTAGGCAGTGAAACCCAGGTACCGAGCCATTCTTGTGACTGCTCAGGATGAGAGTTGGGGAAA
The DNA here is from genome assembly GCF_000700745.2 of Antrostomus carolinensis. Lineage (NCBI taxonomy): Eukaryota > Metazoa > Chordata > Aves > Caprimulgiformes > Caprimulgidae > Antrostomus > Antrostomus carolinensis. The sequence goes on from NW_010321191.1 coordinate 44,539, forward strand.
ATTAAAATTAAAATTAGCCATTTTGTTCCCTGCCCTTGTCATGGTTGGTGAGAAAGGAGGAGATGGAAGGACAGCAGAGGCCCAGGCTGCATTTGCCTTTCTCTATAGTCTCCAGTGAGTGCAAGGAAGGAAGGGAGTTTGCCATTCACTGGCTTTTTTGCAGCTGCAGCATTTTGTCATTCCTGTGCCACGTCCTTTAAGCGCAGCGGAAATACCAGGAGCACGCTGAAGAAATAGGACTGTGGCTTAGGGCAGGGAATTATCTACAAGGAAAGGAAGGAAACACTTAATGTGAAGAGCATGAGAGGAGAGGGGCAGCGTGCTGTGTTTTATCCAGTCCAGAAACTGCTGAGCAGCCACCAGCACCCCTAGTCCCTATCCACGTGAGTGTGATTTTTCTGAGTAAAGGCAAAAAAGGGTCCTAGTTCTTCCAGAGGCGACTTATAGAGAAAGGAAGCCAACTGGGTTATTGCACTGCTAAAAAACAGGGTGTAGGAGTCAGCTCATCTCCTCTGGCACTGTACCTCACCGGGGTCCCTTCCTGCAGGCCTACATCCAGATAACCTACGTGGAGCCGTACTTCGACACGTACGAGATGAAGGACAGGATCACTTACTTCGACAAAAACTACAACCTGCGGCGGTTCATGTACTGCACGCCCTTCACGCTGGACGGCCGGGCTCACGGGGAGCTGCACGAGCAGTTCAAGCGCAAAACCATCCTGACGACGTCCCACGCTTTCCCTTACATTAAAACCAGGATAAACGTCATCCACAAAGAGGAGGTGAGGGCTGTGCTCTCAGGGGCTTCCTGTGTTTGAAGGGAAATAAAACTCAAGACTAAGGGAAGTGGATGTTGCTGAGGCTCATGCGTGATGTACTATTGGATGTGTAGTTTGATGTCACAGCCACATCCCTTCACACCATCACATTAACACAGATGCACCCTCCTGGCCATCACCAATCTACCTGTCCCCTCCCTGCTAAAGATGCAGAAATTCAGCAGAGTGGGAGCAGACAGAAATAATTCAGCAGAGAGCAAGAGCAAGCAGTGCCCTTGTGAGCTACTCTTGGCTGTTCACTGCAGGGATTGTGCATGAGACGCCTTTAATTTTGATTTTAAGAATGCCTTGTTTCTATTGAACTCCTCCCTGTTCCTGTTCAACCCGAACTAAAACTAAGTTTAGAAATGCAGTATGTCCAGCCACCGCTTTCACCAGCGCATCCAGCTCACAGCAGCTGGTTTACACAAGGGCCCTTGATGAGTAATGCAGTTTGCTCCTTTCCATTCTGCTTGAACAATGTGTCCTGTTGCTCTGGGTCACAGCTCACTGCGTGGTCTCAACAAACCCAGGCCAGTGGGATCCCAAGGTCTTATAGAGAGGTTTAACCCAAAGCTTTGTAGGAACAGAGGTGATGCCTGGAGCGCAATGAAAGATGTGTTTTCATGCAAGGCAGGGGACCTCTGGGTGTTTTGGTACTGACATAGCACTGGGTAGTTGGTTACAGTGACCACAGGTAGTTGGGTACAGGCTGCCCAGGGAGGTTGTGGAGTCTCCTTCTCTGGAGACATTCAAAACCCACCTGGATGCATTCCTGTGTGACCTTCTGGAGGTGATCCTGCTCTGGCAGGGGGTTTGGACTAGATGATCTTTCGAGGTCCCTTCTAGTCCCTCACATTCTGTGATTCTGTGGAAGGAACAGGGGTCTGCTTCCTCAGAAGCAATCTCAGAAAGCTCTTGAGTACCCCGACGTAGAAATACAACTGTAGAAATACAAAAATCAAACTTTTTGTTGTTGTTCCTAAACTGAGACTGAGAGGACGTGTTACTAAAGTGTTTCTGCCCAGACTGTCAGTCCTATTGGTGTCCTCCACCACTTGAGTGTGCCAACCCAAAAGTAACCTTGGTGTTGTTGTAGATTGGATATGAGGAGAAATTTCTTTACTGAAAGAGTGGTCAAGCATTGGAACAGGCTGCCCAGGGAAGTGGTGGAGTCACCATCCCTGGAGGTGTTCAAAAAATGTGTAGACATGGCACTTCAGGACATGGTTTAATGGGCATGGTGGTGTTGGGTTGATGGTTGGACTTGGTGATATTGGAGGTCTTTTCCATCCTTAATGATTCTGTGATTCTGAAAGTCTGTGTCTGGTTGATAGTCATCCATAACAAGCATCCTCTGTTCTGGCTACTTACTTAGATCATTTTGACGCCCATTGAAGTTGCCATAGAGGACATGCAGAAGAAAACACAGGAATTAGCTTTTGCAACCCACCAAGACCCTGCGGACCCAAAGATGCTGCAGATGGTGCTGCAAGGATCAGTAGGTACCACGGTAAATCAGGTGAGGATCGCTGTCTGAGCTGGAGACACTGGGGCAGTGGCTGTCACTCGGTGCAGTGGATGTTCAGTGTTGGGCTTTATTTCTAAATTACTGTGGATTTTTATCCCTGTTCAGTCAGTGGGATGTGTTTAAGGTCACTGGTAGGTCTAGACCAGCTTCTCTCAGTGACTTTGTCATTTGAGTAAGAGTCTTGAAAATGCAGTTAGATCTGGAGAGTAGCTGATAGGAGACAGCCCTCCTCCCCCAGTTACCTGCTCCTTCCTGGCATTCACAGTTCTTTCTGTCTGCTTCTCCTCTCCCTTAAAAAAATAATAATCAAAAATTCCTTTCCCTTTGGTTAGCCAGGCTGTGGTGGGTGGCAGTAGGATTGTGTCCTGCAGTGGTTTTTGAACAAAATGGAAAGCAAAATTAGTGAATGGAGAAAAACTGAGGAAAAACTAAGGGACTATGAGTAAAGCTCTGCTAACGCAAAAGCTGGAAAAAAAATAATCAGCTGGAGTTTCAGGTTCTGGGTTGAGTTTGCAGTGCTGGCAAACACTTCCTTGGTTCCATCTGCATTGTTTAAACATTGTCTTAGTCGTGAGTCGAGCAAACTTTGTCAAGAGTCCTTATAAGAGAAAACAAATGTAGAATCTGTGCATTTTCTCACACTGGTTTCCAAAAGCAGAGTTTTATTTAAAAACAAAACAAAACTGAAATAGATTAAATTGACGTGATGTTTGGTGATTTATGCCAGATTTACCAGCTGCAGTTCTTCAAGACAGATGCATTCTGTAAGGAAATGTTGCATTTTAACAAATGTTTCTGTGTGCAAGAAGTTTCTCCAGCGGTTGGATATGACAGAGGGTTCTGAGAAACTTACTTTTTCTCTTTTGCTCCTTAAAGGGACCATTAGAAGTTGCACAGGTTTTCTTGTCTGAAATACCCAATGATCCAAAGCTCTTCAGACATCACAACAAACTACGGCTCTGTTTCAAAGACTTCACAAAAAGGTATGGAGTATTGTCTTCAAACTGCCTGACAGATGCAGTTGTTAATACCACACCAGACAGGAACATGGGCAGTTGCACAGTAGATATCCAGAGACAGGAGTGCTCATGTTGTAGCTCCATCTGTCCAGTTTCCACGTGCAGCTGGATTCCTCAGCTCCCCAGTTGGTTCCCTGTTTCTCTGGTGCTGTAGGTCCATGACTTGAGGCAGATCAAGTGGCTGAAGTTGTTTGGCTTTGCTGTTTATCAGGAATGAATTAGTGATCGTAGTTCAGTTGTGAACAAGTGTTCCTGTTTCAGAAAACACAACTAGCCACGCTGGCACAAATTATCTCACTGCTTGGCAGGGTCAGGAGGAACTGCTGAATTGGCCAGGAGATTTAATTTCCTTCTGAAGTGAATTTCTCCAAACAGCGTGGAAGCACGCTGGCAGAATTCTCTCAAGAAATTTGCTAACTGCTCTATTTTCCTCTTGAGTAATGCAAACTGCAGTCTCAGTCCAGTGTCTTTTGCAAGCACCAAGGAATTAAAAATATATATATGTATGTAATTGAAATAAAATGTTCCAATCAAGTAGATCCAGTGGCAGCGTAGTTTTCCCGTATGTAATAAATGACATTGATGATACAGTTCTTTTCATACCCTTTGCAAGGAGAAGAGTTCCTGATGAATGTTGCATTTTTTGCTATTTATTAATCTTTCCTGAGGAGAGCAGTAGATCTATCCATCTTTAAATCCTCTTGGATTGGAAGTGGCTGTGTGCAGATCAGCTTTTCATTTCTCTTCAGAGAGCATAAACGTAACTGAAGAGTAAATTAAAATAAAAAAGGAGTTGTCACTCTGGAAGTGAAATGGAAATTGGAAATAAGACACCCTCTCCTTTCCCTATGGACACCAAGAGGTTTACCTGAGTCTTTATTACCCAAAAGACAAGATTGAGAAGGATATTATGTGTCATCCCAGAGCAACAGAATGAATTTTTTCTACTGTTAGATTAACAAGTCCGTAGCAAGCGAGTCCTTTTTTTATGTCCCCAAGTTTCACAGGCTTTTGTTTTCTAGGTGCGAAGATGCTCTGCGCAAGAACAAGAGCCTGATCGGTCCAGACCAAAAGGAGTATCAGCGAGAACTTGAAAGGAATTATCACCGGTTAAAGGAAGCTCTCCAACCTTTGATAAACAGAAAGATCCCACAGTTGTATAAAGCGGTGCTGCCCGTCACTTGCCACAGGTGGATATTTGATTTTCCTCTTTCAGCAGAGATAAGGAGGGTGTAAAACTGGGGACTGGGGTGTCTGGTCTTCCTGGTGAACCTGTGACATCTATTTGTTTTCAATTATGGCTCTTTTTGGCTGAGTCCATCCCTTTCCCCTTATGTCCTGACTTCAGAGACATCCCCTTCCCAGCACGTATGGTAGGTGGTGTTTGCAATGCTCCCTTGTGTGCTCCCTGATCTATGACAATTTTTTTAAATTTTTTTTCATCCTACATCCCATTCTTTTTAGATTCCAAACCACCCTCAGCGTGGCAGCACTTTGACACTTGTTTGTTCCCAGTGAAATTGGGATGAGGAACTCCAGGGACAGGCAAGGTGGAAAACTAGTTGGTGTCTTCCATGCTGGAAGACCAGTAAGCTGGAGTCTAGGCTTTTTGTTCATCTGTGATGTGACTGAGCATAAAAACCCCACTGGGAATGAGTGAAGCAGGTCAGAGCCCGTAGCACCCTCGTCTGCTGGCACCAGCTGCAGCTCAGCAGGGAGACTTGGGGTGTGTAAAGTTCCTAACAAGACTTTGGCTGCCAGAATAGGGGCAGAAGTGGTTCCCAGGCAGGTGCTATCAGCAGAATCCTTGGCATGACAACCCCTCTTGTGTCCCCTGACTGCGCTGGCGTCGTGGTCTCACAGCAGTGAGCGGGGTGGGGGTTTTTGTGGATGGTGCTTTGTTAGCACCGAGGAGGACGGTGACGGTGACGGTGCTTTTAACGACAGCCCCTTTAGGAGAGTTGTGTGGATGTGGAGTTCAGCTCATGTCCACGCTGTTGGTTTAGGAGAATACAGGCCTGGTGTTGGACCTCTCCTCATGTGCGTGTTGTTCAGAGGTAAAGAGCAATGAGGAACATTAAAAACATCATGAGAAGAGACACTCGGCTAAATGACGTTATAAAACGAGTAAGACTTAGTGCTGGGTGCAGGGAATGAGTGTTCCTCCAGCAGCGCTCAGCGATGTTTCTGTAGCTGGATTTGATGGATTTTTCTGTCTGCTGAGTACTGCAGAAAGGTGGCCTTGCCTCATTACCCAGCTTGATGACATTTTAAGTTCTCCTACCTACCATGTGCTTCATGTGCTCACTGTTCTCTGCTGGAGGCAGTTTTCACTGGCTGGGGATGGTGGGAGTACCAGTGCTTCCCTCCCCGCCTCGGAAGCACTTTTCTCATGGTAATTATTCTCTAATCTGATGAAATTCAGCCTGTGCAGGGAGCCTAATACAGGTATTCCAGACAAATTCCACCTAGAGATTTATTTGAAAGACTTAAATACAATCTCAGCAGTGCAGGTGGTTTGTGCTGCTTCTCTAGGCACGCGTGAACTGAACTTTCTGTCAGCTTTGTGTCAGTAAACCTGGGGCAGTTAAATAATTCCAGATACAGACCCAAACCCAATTCATTTGCAAAGCAATGAGTTTGTGTCAGTGGACTTAATTTTTGTAGCAGCCAGCTGTAGAAAATACTGGAAATCAAGTAGAGAATCATTCATCTGACGAGGCTTCTTATTTCATCATGGAAACTATGAGCTCATCATTGTATTTTCTCTCCCTCAGAGACTCCTTC
>NW_010321191.1:50711-57225 GCF_000700745.2 Antrostomus carolinensis
TTCGCAAAATGGATATCTAAACGAGTTAAAAACCAAAATTAAAAAAAAAAAAAGCACTTAAAATTAAGGTTTTGAAAAGAAAGAGCCTTGTTATCAGCGCTGGGAATCAAAGAAGTTTTATTGTGAAATAAAACTTGGACTTCATCCTGGACATCCCACACACCTCTTCCTCCATCAAAGTGTTCAGTGGCCAAAAATCATTCTGAATTGTCAAATGGAGACTTATCAATGTTTGAAAAAAAAACAAAAAAACAAAAAAAAAGAAATCATGACAGTGGTATCCAGAGTATTGGTGATAAGCTGTAAACTTACCTGTTTTTTAAGGCATTTTTATGACTCAAAGGTACACTAAACGCATTTACCTTTATTTATAGCATTACCTAATGTTAAATTTATTTACTTTTAGTTCCTATATTTAATTTATATTAGGACCATACGCAAATGCATTTTTGAAGTTTTTAATGTAGTGATGATGGTTATTTTGATGGTACTATTAAATATGTGAATGTTTACACTTTAATTCCCTGTGCATTGGACTTCAGAGCTCGCCGTCCTTGGGGAAAAGGTTCAGAGAAAGGTAAGTCTGACAGTAACACTGCTTAACAAAGTGGTGATTTTTTTTTAGTATCCCTATCCTTTTCCCTTTATAACTCTGAATACTAATTGCTGCAAAGCAAAATAATCCCATCTGTAGCCATCAGAAGAACCCAGGCACACCTTGTTACCACTTTGCCTCCTTCAGAAGCAGTGAGGTTTCAGCGTGACTGCTGTGTGTACGTGCTCGTTTCCACCAGCTACGAAACCCAAACGAAATCCAAAGTCATCTCATCAGAAACTGAATTCAGTTTAGCAACGTACGTGCAACTAAACTGCTTTTTTTGTGTCCCTTTCTCAATTTACAAACTGATTTCAGGGGGAAAACAAACATGGAATGATAGTTTATTTAAGTTAAAAGCTTACATGGAAAGCATTCTTTGCATTGTTCTGTATGTAAAGAAAAACATCTGGTTTACAGCAGTTATTTTGGTGGCTAACGCAGCACTCCAAGGAAACAGCAGAACTGGAGCTGAGCACACAACTCCTAAATCTAGTCCTTTCTCTTTTTCCTTTGTGTGTTGAACAAGGTCTCTCAGAAGAGGTGGTATGTGATGAAACACAAGCCTATTCTCTCTCTATAAATACCTAAATATGCATACATATACATGTTTATATATATAAAAAAATCTGAGAAACTTTTATATATATATATATAAAAATGTAAGGAAAAAAAATTGGGTTTATACATGAGCTTTTAAGATAGCAAACAAGTATCCATCATCTCATGATTATCCATCCCCATCCCTGGAGGGATTGAAGAGTCGTGTAGACACAGTGCTGAGGGACATGGGTTAGTCAGGGACTGGTCAGTGTTGGGTTCATGGTTGGACTCGATGATCTTAAGGGGCTTTTCCATTCGAGGCAATTCTGGGATTCTGTGATCTGTGAGCATTTGACTTTTGAAACCTAAATAGTTTTTTACTTCACTTCTAACAAACATGCACATTCCTGTATGTTAGAAGGTGCTGGGGGGGGTGTTTCTTTGGGGTTCACCCACTTCTGTTTTAGCTCCTGGAGCTGCAGCAAGTGCTCACCCTTCTGCATCAGCAGGGAGGGCTGAGGGTGGGGAGGGTCTTTTTTCTTCTTGATACTTATATCAAATTATTGTCCTCTGCTTTTTTATTCCAACAGCTTCATAACAGTGGTGCTTTTTTTGGTAGCCTAAGTGTGGTGTGCTCTGCTCATGTGCCGGTCTCTGACCATTTCTCTTGAGCACAGGTAATCCTGAACTAGTTATGGGTTAGAACACAGGAAAGGCTGCACGGAGCTTCTTGCATAAAGAAAAACTACTCCTCTAACCTAAGCCTGTTTTTTTTCCCCTCTGAGACATTTCAAAGGCCTGTTGCAAAGCCCAAGGATGTTGACAAGGCTTTGGGAGCTGTATGGGAGTCAGGAATTGTCGTAATGGAAAATACTAAGGAAGGAGGAGGTAGCTTTGCAAGAGATTTATATGAAGAGGCACTCAAAATATTTACAAAGTGAAAAAGGGGAAACAAATCCCATGAAAGAATGAAACCTTAATTTACAGTAGTCTTTGTATAGTTTTTTTCAGCTAAGGAAAGCATCTACTTGAATCCAAATCTTCCAACAGCTTTGTAACAGTGGTGCTTTTTTGGTAGCTCTGCTCATGTGCCGGTTTCTGACCATTTCTCTTGTCCAAATCTTGGACAAACACAGGGATGGCCCCATGTGGGTGTAAATTTGCCTGGCTTAGCAGTACCTGGAGCTCAGCAATTGTGTAAAACTCAAGCATCATAAACTGGAAAGCGAAGGTCGGGCAGCCAGGCTTTGTTTTCAGTTGCAGCAAACTCCAAGCCATGTGCAATACAGAACACAAGGACAAGTGACTAGTTCAGGAAGGGCAGCGAGTGCTTTATTTGAGCAAGTTTTCTTAATGAAATCTTAATGAAATCCAAAATCCCCACCCCATGCTCTCTGTCCTTATGCCAGAGGTGTGTTTTCATTCAGCATATTCCAGCTGATTGTGTTTTCTGTTCAGCTGCCTACAAAGAGTGTTTCTCTCAGGCTGTATAGTGTGACAGAAGACAGCTGGTTCTTCCTTGGATTACACTGTCACCAAGATTTTGTTGAATATAATGGTATTTTGGCTCCTTGGAACATTTCCTGTTCCTACAGTTGAATGAAAAAGTCCTGGGTCAAGTGTGGAAAAAAACCCTTTCATTTGCAGGCTGAAATTCAGCAAACCCCACACTGCAGGCAGTAAAACCCAGCATTCTGTAATGTGGTTTGGCTTCCCTTGCAAGGTAAGATTACAGTTATTTTTTAAAATGTAGCTATTCCTTGGTTTAGACTATGAAATTATTTATTATGGTGACAATGCTTTGGAAAAGGGAAAGGTCTTAGTGTATTCATATCTCCAGAGCTTTGTCCTCTGCAGAAGATAATTACTACAGAGATGTATTCAGAATGAGTGTAGAAGCAAGTCTAAATTTAGGCCAGCCTTTCTTACACTGTTTTCTTTTGTCAGTCCAAGCTTTCTAGACTGAAATATATTTTACTAGTACATCATCATCTAGGATATACTGCAAAATTCGCCTGTACAAAAATCAGAGGTCCACCATGACATGGAAAATACACTAAAGATACTTTTAATGAGTTACCTCAGTGTTTATATTACATTATAATAACAGATTGTAAAAAAAATAAGTATTTCAGAATAAACTAGGCAGAGGTTTCTAGGGCTCTTCCTGTAAATAAATTAACTTGTATTTCAAAAAGTTTAAATATCTCCAGCAAAGCAGGAAATACATCTTGTGTATCTTTCCTTGTCTCTCTCTGCAGCAGCACCTCATCTCATTCCATCCATCCTAGGACAGCAGAAGTAAACTATTTTTAGTTTACTATTTTGTGTCTTATTTTTAAGATTTTAAAATAGGATTCACCTTAACATTTTAGCATCTGATAGATAATTTGTGATTTTAATCTCTAGTATTTAGTGCCAAACATTTCAGTTGTTTTTACAATAATGTTTCCCTTTCCCCTTGCCTCTGAACTTCACCTCCAGTCATCAAGTGCCTTCAGATTAGGATACGCTGTACACAAATCAGTTAAAAACCAGAGAATGTTATTTTTAAAGCACTTTAAATCTTCAGTTTCTCTGAGAACGTTTCCCAACCTTTTTTTTGTAACAGTGCCCAACCACTTCCACGTTCCACTTTTCCCTCTCCAAACACAAAAGTCTGATCTAGTCACCTCAGATGCGTATCATAAATTTTTTATTTCATATATACATTCTTAACAAAGCATCAAAGCCAAATGCTTCCACTGTCCCACATCTCAGGGAGCTCCAAGTACAAATTAACTGTTATAAGATCACCACTACATTCCAAACCCACCCAAACAGATATGCATATTAGAGGGCTTGACTCTTTAAAAGTACAAAATTATTTTAATTACACTACACGCTGCCCCTGTGTTGAAGGATTAATCACACGTATTTACACTTTGCCCATTTAACACCTATGCAACAAGATGCAAATCAGACCATTCAAACATTTCTTTTTAAGTTCACTTCCTCCCAACACACTACACAAGGTTACAAGAGCCTTTCCCTGTGCTTTGAGTTGCACCGAGCAGTATAGAACTAGAAAAGAATGTCATCAGTAAACCACGTCAATTAATTACCCAAAGACTAAGTATGAAGTATTACTTCCCAAGTTACAAAAATACACAACTTCTGATGAAATTTGCTAGTTAATATACATTTACTCCAGAATATGAATACAAATAACTTTTATTTTTTAAAAAAAAGAAAGCTAATAATACAAGAGGCATGTCTGATACCTAGAGTTGTGTTTAAAACCACTACCTTGTACTGTAGGCATCATTTAGGAACTATACAAATTGGTATTTCTAAAAGGTAATAGCACTATCCTCCAGCCTCAAAGTTATTAGGTGAGTTAAGTTCTATGTCATCGTTTGTTAATTCAAGTTGAACCACTTAACACCAAACAAAAAGACCCAGAAACATTATGATCCAGTAGCTTCAAAAACAAAACAGCTGCTTCTTCCAGGTAGTTTTGCTGCAAGTCAGACCAATAGGTAGGTGTAGGTAAATCCCTAATATTTACAGTCCAAATACAGCCTCACTCTACAATTCTCTTATAAAACAGCAGGTAAGGAGTTGATGTAGATGACGATGTGGGAGAAAGAGAATTCAGAAAGTCCTTTTCTTCTGTCACCTTCACTTCAGAATCATCAAAGAGCAGCCACTTCCCTTCGTACTCTTTCAGGCTCTGCAGCACATACAGAGCTTTGTTTTCCAGTCCGCTGGGAGCGAGGCCATTGGGCTGGCCCTGCTCCGTGCCACACTCGGCGCTGCCGGCGCTGCCGCCGGCCTCGGGATTCCTGTTCTCAGTAACTACGTTAAGGAACTTCTCCGGGTTGGCTGGTTTGCTGGTGTACAGGTCGCAGTCAGACTTGCTCTTCTGCCCCCCGAGAAGTCCGACCGCTTCCATGTTCTTTTTGTTCAGAACTTTACCCGGCTGCGCGTTCCCGTTGACTCTGAAGGAGACTTCGCCGTCGTCGTAGTCTTCAGAAACAGTTCTGGCCTCCTCCTCGTTCAGCGGTTCGGGTTTAATCATTTCATGCATCTGGTCAGTGATGAAGTTTCCCTTGTCTAACTCCAGGCTGTGAAGATCTGTAATTTTGACAGAAGCTGTGTAGTGTCCGCTGCTAATTGTAATGCCGCTGTGCATCACCACCGCAAACAACCCGTAGGTGTCATTGGTTGGCTTCGTGCTCCATTCTTCCAGGGACAGTTTGAGAGGCGTCAGTAAGGGAGTGTTTATCTTGGACAGGCCACCGTAGCAATCAAACCTTTAGAAGAAAGAATAAAACTTAGAGACCTCTTGCCACAACAGCTCACAATAAATACTGCTCCAAGTGGCCCATATATTGCGTCTATATTCTTCTCCTTCTACTAAATGAAGGAGCTGAACGTGGGCAGTTGCTCTCTTTTCAACTTGCTTATCAAGAGCATCCGTCCCAGGCAGCCCTGTTCAGTAAAGACGTTTTTACAAGTAAGTAAAACGTTAAATCTTCCAGCTATGATAGTAAAATTAGCTAAGATAAAAATTAGTAAAATAATAATCAGTAACTATGTATTTTAACTATTTAAGAAATTCTCTTTTCCTGAGCTGTCAGCTAAAGTTAAGTTCCAAACAGTGATGATAGAAGGCGTTAACCTCATTGTTCAGTTATCACTCATGCTGCCGTGCACGAATTCTTGTACTTCTCCCCAGGCACCATCCTGCTTTCCAGACTGAAAAGCCAAACTCTTCACCATCCAAAGTGGGAGTAAGCAGGGCTGGGGGGGTTTTTTTGTTTGTTTTTCACAAACCTCTGAAAGAGTCATTTACAAAATAAAGGAACACAAATGTATTTTACCTTCAAGTAGCTGTAATGTCACTACTCAGAAAAACTGAGTTCTTGCTCTAGTAAGTAATTTTTCTCAGATGGCCTTAGTGCACTGTAGTACACTGCCAGCGGCAACGCAATGGTTCTATAGGGATGAGTAAGTTACTAACACTTTCTTAATTACTAGGGACTCTTCATTAACTGTCCTCTGTTATTGATTTTTTTAAAAACAATTATTGAGCTGATTTACGTTGGAAAACCATCTCATATTCCATAAATATTTTGCATTTTGTTCACAGTTCACAAATTCACAAGGAGAAAAGTTCAAGTCCTTTTATTACAAAAAGGATCTTCTGAAGAGTTTGAAAAGAAATTCAGTGTTGGGACTTCTACGTTATTGTGTAGTAGCCTCCTTGAATGATTCTGATCTTACATGATTTACATATTGCATCAGCCCAGTTTAATTCACCCCTTTATTGAACGATATGTTACGCTGTCCTAGTAGATTTCAGCGATGATTCACTCTTGCTCAACTGTG
>NW_010321191.1:57265-67880 GCF_000700745.2 Antrostomus carolinensis
CCAAAGACCTAACTATTATTATTCAACTTGCATTGTATCATAAGAAAGAATAACTATCTTTAATCCAAGGAACCTGTAGATATGGCACCAGCAGTATAAACATAATTCTGCAGTAACAGAATATTGCTTTTGTTTTACCAGGTTTAGTTTTGATTCTGCTGTGCTTCTAAACATTTCACAGCCATAAAACCTTATAAACATAAATACACTGACACACACACACAGATGTCCTCAGTCACTCAAGTCTAATTAACTGAAATCTCATTTTAGACCTAGGCTCACCATAAATATTTGACTACACCAAAAGAAACACAAAAGAGTATATTATCAGAAATAATAACACGTAAATCTTCTGAAAACCCACATTATTTGTAGCCAGAGATAGAGATACTCAGAAGAGTCACAAAACAGAGAAGCTGCTTGCTGATATTCTAAGATCAGAAATCCCCTTCCCCTCAAGCACACTATGACAATCATATTAACAGAAAACATTAAAAAAAAACCAAACCCAAAAACAGGCTCTACCTTTCTTCTGAATGAGCTCCAGCACCAGAAAGATTTGGGGAGGAGGAAATAAGAGAGGAAATCTTTTCCTATTAGCTTTTTGTTCTTCTTAATGATAAAAATCTGAAGACAGAAAAATCGCACGCAGAATTCTCTGCCTCCTCTGACTGATGCACAATTCATACACAACAAACCTGATTTCTGCAACTGCCTCTTTAGAGGCCATAAATCACTGGAACTTCACCCACTGCACTGAATTAACACCTCAAGTTATTATAAACCCTTAAAGACTTACACTTTTATTGCAATGCTTTTAACACATAAGGATGAGAAATACTCCAAATAAAGACTGGTTGCATAATCACTGCTTTCACTAATTAGCAAATGTGACTGTAACAAAACCTAAAGTAAGCTTTTAAAAGAAAAAATCACCTGGTCTTACCTGATACCATTCACAAGATGAAAAAATCTAATTTTCTCACCCATTTCACTTGTTAAATTTACATAGTGGAAATGCTTAATTAGATGTGACCACTTACACATTCCTTAATAGCTTGCCAGTCTGAGCACACACGGCCTAGGATTTTTTTTTCCCTGCACACACACTTGCCAAAAAGAATTACTCCTCCCCAGGCAAGTAGATTTCCATACTGGCTGCTTTATTAAAAAACAAACAAACAAACAAATAAAACTCCAAGCACTGGGCAAGCCAGCATCTAGAACAGATGAAGCAAATCCCTACTAACTGCAACGGTTCCCCTCGGCTTCACTTCTCATTTATTTAAAACTCGGTCTTCAGCAAACTCGGTAGAGCACAACTGAGAAGCAGAACAAGATTTCATAACTTTTATTGGAGCTAAAATGAAGATTCTTAGTTTAAAAAAAATCTTTAAGGCCAGCAAGCCAGTCTGTTACTACTATTAGGCCAAACCACTGCTGTCTCAGCTATGAGAAGAGTAGTAGCTTTACAATAAATATTACAAGTTTACAGAAGGCAACTGGGGGTAAAATCCAAAGCCCATTGTTCAAAATCCACCATAGGAGTGACTGTGGACACTCTGGAGCAAGCCAGTGCTTTGGTTTCCTGGCCTCAGCTCTTCCCCTCTTGATTTGGAGCTGTGCTTTATTGCTCCACATCAAGATGGTTAGAAATGACATGGTTTTGTCTGAGATAAAAACACCCCAGCCAAAAAAAGTGGGAAACAATCTTCTTAAGCAGTTTCCGCTTCGTCACTGACTCCAGTTCTACATCTGATTTTTCCAATTTTACTTCCTCAATCTCTGGCTGCTAGCACTTGGCAGAAAATGTATGGCATGATTCAGAGGAGACATGAGGAACACCACGAGAGACTGGATTCAGTCTGACCTGGATATAGGTCTGAATATTTTGGAGCAAGGACCTGCAGATTGCCAGGACTGAGGAAGAGGTTAGCGACGTAGGAGATGATGGCTGGTTAACCTGCAAGAACTTCCTCACAGAAACAAAAAAGTAGCAGATGGAGAAGCAAACTGAAGATAATACTGAGGCTTCCTTTCAGGTGGACATCTCGGGTTGTATTTTTTTGAATAGCCTATAATCCCACCAGGAGAGCATCTCACATCAAGGGCTACTCACCAATAGCATTACAGCTGTTAATAAGTGTGCAACTTTTTCTGTGCCTTGTTGTGACAGTCAAATATCGTGTACAACAATGAAAAGACAATTTTCTGTGTTAGATCCTAGACTTGTATGAAGAGATGTGAGCAGACATTACGGAGACAGAGGAACTTTCCTTTCTACCTTGTCAGACTAGATATTCCTAAAAAAAACAATACTAAAAAAACAGGCAGAGTGAGAATTCTAGTTTTAACAATCTTGGCAAACTACCTGCAAAAGTATCTCAATATAATCCTTGACAATAGTTATTTTACAAGTCTGATTCATACTGACCACAGTCATCAGCACTTGTTTATAGAGCAGGCGCTGGCAAATCATCTGTCAACTGACATGTTGTATCTGTTAACTGCCAAAGGTCCTGTACACTTCAAGTTCTAACATATACTGGTGACACAAATATTAGAAACTGAATTCCAAGGAAGACTTCAGGCATTAGACTTCCTGCTGGCAAGGGGGCTCTGAAGGTCTAAAGCCAACCAAGAAGGAAATAAATGCAAAGCACAGGGATCTGTGTGGATAAAGGGACAAATTTGTGCCTAAATAATAGAATCATAGAATGGTTTGGGTTGGGAAGGACCTTAAAGCTCATCCAGTCCCAACCCCCCTGCCATCAGCAGGGACACCTTCCACTAGACCAGGTCGCTCAAAGCCTCATCCAGCCTGGCCTTCAACACTCCCAGGGAGGAGCAGCCACAGCTTCTCTGGCCAACCTGGGACACTGTCTCACCACCCTCACAGCAAAAGAATTTCTTCCTAATATCTCATCTAAACCTCCCCTGCACGTCACAGAGCAGCTCAGGGCTGGGTCTCGGGCTGTACACCACAGGCTGCAGCAGAGAAGCGTGCTTGGCTCTCAGGAGCAGACGCCAGCTAAGGGGATGCTGAAACCAACACAAGTTTATCGTCTCGTGCTGCATCTGGCAAAGTTAATGCAGAGAGCAAAAGGGATGTTTTGGTGAATACCAGAAGTGGAAAATACAGGCCAAGTCTGCAAATGTTACTAAAATTGTAGAGTCACTCTCAAAAACACAATTAATGGTGTAACCATTTTCTGGAGGATCTGGGGTAATATTTTATAGTTTAAGAGAAGCTTTTCCTGATCAAGCCTTCTGTAATTTTTCATTTGAATCTCAGTGGAGAAACAAACAGTTTACTGCAAAATGCTGTGCATGAAGTGTCATGGCATTGACTCATTTGTGTACAGTACTGTAGGGATGGGGTTGGTTTTGTCCCCCCCCCTCCCTTTGCTAAGAAAATCCCTAAATTCCTAAGTATGAAAAAAAGTGAAGAACACTTGTAAGAATAATCTCTTCCAAAAAAATAAGGATTCTGACAGTATATAACATCAAACTGATCGCTCAGCAGTTGAACATCAATGACATTGGTATTACTGTATTTTAAAGGATTTCTGTACTGTGTGTTAGATCTTTAAAATGTTGTGGGTTGTTTTTTTTTTTAAGGTATTTTGGTACTCATGTTCAGTTAGAGATGAAAGTACTACTAGCTGTGACCATAAAATTCAGTTTTGTTTTCATTACCTGTTCTGCTAAAGTACTTAAACCTGCCTCTAAACTCACACAGGCAGGTGATGTTAAAAGAAAACAAAGTTTTAAGAACTATCAGGCTTATCAGGCTGTTGTAAGAAGATACATAAGGTAATTTTTGTTAAGAAGTCTCGTGAAAAGTATATTCTCCCGAGATAATTTCTGCCACTACTGATAGCAACAGAAAGCCTTTATGAAACGAGGGGCTGTGTCCCCACTGATTTCAGTTACTTTCAATGGAGAAATCTGCTTTTGGAAAGAGTTACAAAAGCATTTTCATGTCTTCTGATAAGCTTTCCCTCCCTTCCAACAGCACACTCTTGCGTCAGTCACACAGTCAAGCTGCATACTCACTCTAAGCCACTAGCAGCAAAGCACTTCAAATGAATTGTTACAACTTCAGGCATTTTATCGAATAAAAGGCTGCGTTCTGCTTCTGTGTAATGATGGCAGTTTTCGCAGAAGTATTTGTCCTCTCCCACAATCCTTTCCACGGATGCAAACTGTGAAATTGCCCATTTAAGAGTCTTCATTTCTGTTTTTGGCTCTGGAGAAACTATAAAAGAGAATCATTAAATTCACAGATATGCGATTATTTACATTTCCAAGGCATCCCATCAGAAGAAAAACAAACAAAATATGTCAAGTTAAGACATGTTCAAAAAACTCCTGTAAAGAACACTCAATATGCATGAAACAAAATGTATTCAAATCTTTGAATCATTTGAGGAAGTGATGAAAATCCCACCTCATGGATATTATTACTTTAAACCTATGGTTTTTGCAAAGCTTGTCTTCAGATCGCACGTACTAATTCTGTTGCCATGCCTGGAAATTGGGTGCGTGTGTTTGAGATCAGAATTTCACTCATTAAGGCAAACTTCCAAAATAACCAGAAAGTTCCCTTCACTTCTTACATTTTGCCTCCCCTGACAGCTTCACACTGCTGATGACATCACCTGCACTGTCAGTAACGTTTTACATACAAACACCACCACACACGCTGTACTCTGACGTCCTTCAGCAAAACGGGGAGGGCAAAAATAGTAAAAGCTGCTCCAAATTAAGTCCATGACAACTAAAATCAATTTATTTTAAAAATCTGGAATTTCCAAATGTCTTGTTGCCATGCTTACTTTTGAAAATAGCTAAAAACTAAGTATGGATCACTAAAATTCATGAAAGATACCAGAGGAGTAACATTTACAAATATAAAACAAATGCTATTAAGGTAATGGACAATCTAAAATACTGAAAAAAATAAAATAATCATTTTTTACAGCAAATTAACAACAAAAAAAAAAATCTGGTTTCTAATTTATTTTATTCTTTAGAAAAAAATGCAGATATTTCTTGTAAAATGAAGAAAAAGCAGAAGAATTTCTTATCCAGGAAGACCTAAATCAGAGAAAATACCTATTTATAAGCAGGAAAACAAGTACCTAAGGGAAGGACCGTAAGCAGTCTGTGTTGTGTTAGGACCTGAATCAATTTTAATACTGTCCAGATTATCAGCACTGTGTTTCCAAAGTCTAAAGTTAACCAGCACAAGAGATAACAGAACAGCCTCTAATTTGAACCAGCACAAACAGGAGCAGTGCTCCTCGATAACTATGGCACCAGCCTCCTCAACATCCATCCACAACCCTTGTTGATAATTACTTACTTTCAGAATTCTCTTCTGTTTTAGAAAGTTCATCTTCCTGCACGGGAACACTGATGTCCTGAAAATCTTCTCTTCTTTCAGTAAAGCACTCGCACTCCAAGCACCTTGTTCTCAGTACTAACTGGCCCTGGAACAGTTTCTCCACTAATTCCAAAACGGCCAGCTCTGTACCTAGAGAAAGTACATGCCAGATCACTTATCAAGATGCATTTTACTCAAAAGACACTTCAGAACCTGGCTATCCTTCTTGGAAAATCACTGTTACAGGCAGAGCCCTTTAGGGGTCCTTAATAGGAATTTAAAAAATAATAATAATAATAAAAAAAGAGTTGCTGATCACATGCAATTTTCACAGTATCATCGTTACAGGCAGAGCCCTTTAGGGGTCCTTGATAGGAATTTAAAAAATAATAATAATAAAAAAAGAGCTGCTGATCACATGCAATTTTCACAGTATCATCTACTTGTTAGTGACTAGGAAGCCCCTTCCTCTTGGCCCTCAAACTTTAATCTCTGTGTTAAGATCAGGTTCTTGTTTTATATTTAAAGTGTGATGGTGTCACATCTGGAAGAGTGGTGTTTGTCATCAAGGCACTGCCTTCTTTGTACAGACTGTCAGCCTCCATCCTCAAGGAGCATCACACTTGTGGTTCTGCCTGGTCTTTCTTTATTCTCAGCCCTTTCCTCCAATAGTTTCTGAACTTGTTGGCCAATTTTAGTTAAATTTGCTGAAGAAACACAGATCTCAAAAGACTCTTTCACATTTGGGTTTGTTTGGTTTTTTTAACTTGATGGGTGGATCAAAAATAAAGTTCCAAATTACTAATTACTGATTTCATACCAAGGCCCTTCCCTCAGAGGTATCTTGCTTCATTGACATGAACAAAATCCACACCTGCCAGCCATTTAGCATATATCAGACACCCAGTGTCTTTCCTAGTTCTTGGGAAGGTTGGAAATATGGAAGAACTATAGTATAGGGAGGGAAGGAGAAGCTATTGTTTGTAAAGACTTAGGACACAAAGCCACAGCCAATGAGGTTTGAGTCTATTTGCTCCTGACAGTAATTTTCCTTTCCATCTTGAACCCACTTGCTCTTTCTATAGATGACAAAAATGACCAATTCTGTTAATACTCTTTTTTTATATATATATATATATATACTGTACAATGATTACATAACATTAGAGAAATACCTCTTAAGATCAAAGTTAAACAGGTAAAGTTATTTAAAAAAAAAAAATAATCAACAAACATGTATAAAAATAAATTCTTTTTCATAAAAATATTTTTTTCAATTCCTGAAAATGTAATTTTGGATTTAGAGAACTCTGCTTGCTACGCAGTCTGAAGGCTGACCTCCAAGGCGTAGCAATATCATAATTGTACTAATTTTAAGCCCATACACTTGTTCACCAACCTTCTTTTTTTGGTTCTTTTTCAGTTCCTTTTTCATTATGGCTTTCCACGGGAGATGCTGGTTCACCATCTTCTTTACTATTGTTACCATTTTCACATTTGACAGATGACTCTTCCAGCTCACAGTCATCATATTCTTTCCCTGGGTCTTTGGATCCCAAGTTTGTAGTTAACTTCCCTAGACTATAAAATTTAGACAGAATACTAGGCTGCTTGCATGAAGATTTTAACCAGTTTAGTCTAAGCCGTGACTTCTTCTGCGTCGGCTTCGCGCTCTCGTTTTCACTGGAACACTTGGCAATGGCATCACTTTGATTTTCTAGCTTCTCTCCTGTCGCTTTCCTCTTTGACCTGGTTTGTCTTTGATTTTCTTCTGCTGCAATTTGCTCTTTTGATACTTTGGATTTTTTCTTGGCGTTGCCACCCTCAGCATCACTTTTTCTTTTCCCGTTTCCTTTGAGTAGCTTGTCTTCAGTTGCCTCTCCGACGTGGCTACTTGATACACCATCCTCCTCCTCAGCAGGGCTGCCAGTTCCATTGCTCTCTGTATTTTGAGGAATTTTTTCCTCCAGTTTAGCTGTAGGCTCTTCCACGGGCAGTTTGTTCAATTCTTCCTTCTTCAGCAGCTGACATGTTTCTTGAATGTTACCCAGGATACACTGCAGAACTTCCTGGGCATCGTGCTGCAAGTAGCCTTCATACATGGGATTGAGCTCTCTATTAAAAGTAAAAGTATATGAGCAAAGCAATGAAGACTCGTTGTTCTTTGCTAACTGGCTAACATGATTTGAGATTTAAATTAGGGAGTTTAGGTATAAAAGCAGGGGAGGATCCTCTCCAGGCCTAGAGAGAAGTCCTCCCTGTCACAGCCAGCCGTGGGAAGGCAGATACAGCCTTAGACACGCATTCGATCGCAGCCCAGGGTGGGTCCTTCTCAGGTCCATGAGAATACTTACAGATTTAAGGCTAAGAACTGTTTTAAATCCATAACTGATTTAAATTATATTCTTACTAAATGAAAATGTACTTTTGAATTTATCACAGAGATAACAATAAACAGGTAAAACTTACTTCCTATAAGGATACCCCAAATTTAAGACCATCCACCTCCCACAAGTCTCTAACGTTGTGCTGAACAGTGACCTCAGAACTTCAGGTGAAAATTGTGGCATCGTCTTTACCTGAGGGTGTTTAGGAGCCTTCGTGGCTGAGTAGCAAGTTCATCTGTGTATTTTTCTGGATTTAAGAGAAAGCTGGCTTGAAGCTGCTCCACTGAAAGAATCAATGAGTGCAAACTGCAGATTAGTTCATAACTTGCCAGTGGATCTTCTTTGCAATTTCCCTGCAATGACAATATAAAAATAATAAAAATACTTGCAGTTTTGTCTGGAACAACAAGTTAAACTTTTCCTCTCCTGCCCTCACTTAGTTTTCTAACAGGCATGTGACAGATTTTTTTGTCTGCCACAGCAAACAGGTGAGTTTCAGACAATTTATTGCCCTCTTGATAGTGGAAAACAAATATAAATTCAGACTACCCCTTATTTTAAAAATCCAAGCCATCTTTGCCCAAACTCCAGTTTCCATCCGCTCAAAGTACTGAATCATAAGTATCTTAATGTCAGAAACACGGTGAGGTATCTTCTCAGATTTCTTCTTTTAAACTTAAGACTTGTGCTTACAAGTTTACAGACACTCTAAAAGCTTGAGTTTGAATTCAAGTGCAAAACAACTCAGATGTATCTTTACCTGAAATACCCTTGTAGAAAACAATGCTGCAAAACTTGTTACAAATAGAAGAAATCACAGTTAAATTTTCATTACTCTCCTGGCATGCAGGAAAACTTGCAAAACGACAAGGAAGGTGTAGTGAGATCTGTTACCTTTTCTGCTTTTTGCTCTCCTTCATCCTTCAAAGATTCTTTCTTCTTTGAAATTATATTATATAGATGTTTTACTCCAGTTTTAAAACCAGGACAAAAATATAATACCTGAAAGCAACAGTTTAAAAGAAGAGAATAATTGGTAAAGTACGAAGTTATTCAAGGTACATATCCACATTTATGATCAAACCAGCTTTGCATCTCCCAAGGCTGCTGCACAGCATGTGAAGATGTGGGATTTTTCATAGCAGGGAAGTGCCCAGAGTGTGGAAACTGAAAAATCACCCAATCAAGGCAATCAACAGGGCACACATTTCCTGCAGTATCATCTTTTTCCCCCCCTCACACTGTAATTCCCTTCATGCTACATCCAGACACCATCTATCCAACATCAAACTTCAGCTCTCATCCATTTATGTTTAACCAAAAGACAATAACCTTGGTGAGGCCCCCGAAGGTGATCTTACCTGGAGCACGCTGTTCAGGTAACAAGTGTTACCCAGATTATTCAAGCCCACAAAAGGCAACATGTTGTCTTTTTTCTCACAGCTAACGAGCGCGGGAGGCTGCGCTGCAGGAACAACCTGATCACTGTGTAAATACAGAAAACAAGAGTGTAAGAGAGAATTTTGGAAAAATAACTCCTCCTGGTACACATGCACATCTCCCTCCTGGCCACCAACCACCTTGGGGCTAGCTTTTAGAATTAATGAATCATAGATACAGATCAAAATCGTGTCAAGGTGTTTCTGAGAGCGGCTGTGTGGCTCCTCTGGGCAAACACTGACCGCTCAACTCTAACGCTTCTTTTCAGTAACCAGCACAAAAATGGACAGGTTTATAAGAAACAGGCAAATTTGCCATTGTTCCCATATATATTTGTCAAAAAATATCATCAGACCAATTTAAGGAACCAAAGTATTTTATAGACAACTTGTTTTGGTATGTTCTTTGTTCATTCTTAAGGCAGCGCTAAGAAAAACACATGTAACACATATTTTCTATTGCTGTTCCCTGCTCCAGATTCACATCACTTCATTTCTGGATGTAAATCAAAAGGATAAACCAGGAAAAAAATTAAAAACAAAGAGGGGGAGGGGGGCAGCAATGAACCTGGCACTTTATACACTGATAATGGACCGTCCTGACGCAAGGAAACCAAATTTTAAAGTCTCCAACACATTTGTAATTGACCACGATTAAGCAATTTCTCCCCTTTAAGTTTCCTCACTAGCTGCAATGAAACGAGCTGACAAGATTTGCTCAGGGCTTGAAACACCCTGATTAACAACAGTCAGCAGCACAATCTTCCTACTTGCAGCAGGATAACCTTTAAAGCACAGTGTCTCGTTAACTCATTTTGGAAAACTCTAGGTTTTAATATCATTTAAGTAATTCAGCACCGGAATAACTAGGTGTTAAAAGTTATTCAAGTAAAAAAAGTTGTTAAAAAGTTGTTAAAAAGTTTACACGAGCCAGCTCAACGTCTGTAGTACAGCAAACTGGGTTTTTCTTAAAAGTAAACAGTTACAGAACTTCTATGTAACTTCATTAGGGCGAGGAGCTGGTTCAGGTTAATTAACTGGGTGCCGGGGTTTATTTGAGCGCCGACTTATGCGGGAAGAGACAAGTGAAAGGGGTGGGTGGGTGGAGGGATGGATGGAGCGTTGTTTATCCGCTGCATCAAACACAAACTCTCGCACAACACGGCCAGGGAGGCTTACTGAGGGCAGAACTCTTACATACATCTCCGAGCCTCTGAATTCCGAACTCTTTTGCTCATTTTCCTGCGATTCTGTGAAATCCAGCGCTCTTTTCGCTTCTTTTTTTTGGAAAAGCTTCAGCGAAAGCCTGTTGTTGTTCTTCTTGGAGGGGCTCCCTCTGGCAGGCCCGGTGCTGTCACTCGGTAAGACCCCGGGCATCTTTCCGGGTGAGGGGGGGA
>NW_010321192.1:0-28744 GCF_000700745.2 Antrostomus carolinensis
CGCACCCCGCGCTACCGCTGGGCTGCCCCGGGGCTCCGGCTCCGCCGCCGCTGCCAGCGCTGCCGAGCTCGTGGCACGGCTGCGTCCCCGGGGGCACGCGGGCACGTAATTCCTCGAGCCCTGCGAGCCGCTCCGGTGGCTCCGGCAGACACACGGACCTGCCTGCGGTTTTTAACTAAGGTTCTGAAAAACAGAGCTCGCATCCAGATACCAGAAGGTATTCCTCCTTCCTCCGCCTGACTTGCGTTCGCTTCGGTTTAGTAATAGGAGGCTTCCAAAGGAATCTTCAAGAGGTTCCTTTATACTTGGAGGTCTTCTAACCAAACCTTCCACTCCGATAACATATTTTAGGCATATCCTAAAGAAACCTGAATCAAAAATAAACCAAATATATACTGAAGCTTGAGAGGTAACTCTTTTCTATATTTTAATAATATGCTCGACTTCAATATAGATTAACTGCTTGGTTCCCATGAAAAAGATCAACACTATCGGTACTGTAGTCTCTAAACTGTTCCTGTAAGAAATACTTGAAAGCATGGAGAGAAAAGGTTTAAAAATGGTTGAGTGCAATTCCTAACTTAGGAAAACTTGTGATGTTAGTTGATCATGTATATCAAATCAGTATTTCAAAAATATCACATAAAATAAAGGATATGCTTTCTGTAGTTTTACTGAAGTTGTTTGTTGTTTTGTTTTGTTGGGTTTTTTCCTAGCTCAAGTGTTCAGTACATTATACCCTGTAAATAAATCCATGAATTTGAAATTAGTTGGTCAGCTGTAGGTATTGAGCTTTCAGTGATGTGGATATTCTTCTCCCATGTGAAAGATTAGGGTTTTTTATTTGGTGCTACAAAGAGACAGTCCTGCAGCAATTAATAAAGCCCAATTTATGATGCTGTCAGCTCAACTCTGAGATGATAATACAGGACTTCCTTTCCTGACAAATAATCAAAAGAGGTTTCATTTTCAGCTATAGATTCTTTTTGTAATCAATAACTGCTCTTATTTTTTAACATGCCTGGCTTTACAGAAAACAGTTACTGCTTTTGGTTGCTTTTTTTTCTTTGTAGTTTGTCCAGAACAGAATAATTCACTTGCAACAAAGGGTTTGCCCTCCTATAGAGATGTGAATGGTTCCATTAAAGATTCACTTGGATTCTTGTTGTAATCTTAACATTGTTTCAGAGACCTACACATCGCATCAGAAAACAGAAAAAAACCCCAAACAAACCCTATACTTTTGGACAAGTGGGTATCAGGTAGTGTTACAACATTGTGTCTGGTTTAAATAGAGGTTTGAAACCAGTCCAAGTTCAAAGTATTTTCTGACACCATTGAGTATTTGAAAAAATGATCACCTCACCTTAAATTTTTGTGGCCAGCCTGTGTATCAGAGGGGCATATTTCAGAAACAGTATCTTGGAAGGAAAAAACAAAGAGTTTACTCTATTACCTTCTTATTCTAATGGAAAGTCAATTAATATACTACTGAGAAGCAATAGCCAGGAGCTCAAACTTTCACAGCTTATGCCTTGAATTTAGTGCCTTGAAATTGGCTGGCTGCGGTATTTCTTACTTTGTACATTTCAGAAAGACAAAGTTCTGGTACATAAAGTGTACCTAAATAATCAGCTCTTCAGAAGTCAAAATCATGCCTGTGACATCAGAATTGGCTACAAAGAAATTGGTGTGATGTGACAGGGAGGATTATGACTTCAAGTAGGAATTAAATAGCAGGGACTCGAGACAAAAATCCTATTTTCAAATGAAAAGACTAAGCCCTACTGATTGTAGGAAAAGAAGAAAATGGTACTAAGGGGAATGCACAATGGACTTTAATATGAGCTGTTTCTTAATTCTTTCCAAAGTCATGAGGCACAAAGAACTCTCTAAGGAAGAAAGAAGATAACAGCTATGATGCATAAATTTATCTTAATGCTTTTTTTTTTTCTTTAATACTTTTGGAAGTATTTAGAATGCTTGAAACCACAATTATTATTTTTTTTATAGACTGAAGGTACATGTACATCCCCTCTTCCTAATTCCTCTAGTATTAAGTCAGACACCACAAATGTTTAAAGCCACCATGTAAGTCTTAACCTCAAGATTCAACTGTAGCTCTGATATTTTTCTTTCCTTTCTCTTTAGTCTAATAAGATAATTTCACCATTCCTACATTTTTATACTAATATTTTTGTACCCTCAATACCACATGCATAAGATCATGCATAGATTTCCCCCTTCTGGCTTAGTAAGAATAGCTTCCATAAAAACCCCACACATTTATCTACTATTTGGTCAAACAATGCAAAGGGCTTTTTTTTTTTTTAATTTATAGGAATTAAAATTACTTATTTTTCTTTAAAATGCAAAAGTTTATTCCAAAGCCCACTCTGGTCATTACTAGCAGAATATTCTACTGCTCTGTCTCTTCTATGTTGTGTATTGCTTGTTTGAAGGTCTGAGTGCTTCTCGTTCTAAGAAAAAGAGGGTTGCCATTTTAGTATTTTATTTTGAGGGTTTGGGGTTTTTTTTAATCAATGGAAGGAACATTCCTGAGTCTCTCTATGCTGAAAAGTCTGGTATAAGGATTTCTAGAGAGCTGATCACAGCCCCACTGAAGAACTGGGTCACAAGATTAAGAATGTGTCTCACAGAGGAAAACCTTTGATTCTACAATGCAAGTTAAAAAAAGTAATGTATATATATGTTTATAGTCTACAGTTTCCTTGCCTTCATAGATTTGTTTTGTCTAAAACTATCTGCTTTTTATACTGTGGGCCAGACAGAATAAGTAGGAGGCTTTTGATATGGGCTTAATTTTCCAAAGACAAAAAGTCATCTTTCTGGGAGTTTCCTAAAATAGGCTCAGGTCACTCTACGGTGCAAGTGCTTGTCATCCATCTTTCTATATGGAGAAACTGATTGCTCTGGATGTTAAAAAATGACCTCTCACTGGTCAAGGATTAAGACATACTGCGGTGGAAGTGCACAATGTGCATCATTTCTTTTAAATTCTGAAGCCAATCTGAGAATTAGTATAGCCATCATTAACCTAAAAAAAAAAGACCCCTATTTCTGTGGAAAATATTTTTTATGCATTTATTACAGATTTAGTGGATGGAAGAGGAAGGCAGAGCTTCTTTTGTTGCTTAAGATGAGGTTAAGTCAGTACTTGGAATCATCTTAAGAAAATCTCACATTCTTCCCAATAAGGGGCTGATTTGATCTGGAATACTTGTACTATATCTGTTCTAAAACAATAAATACTCATTCAGTAATATATGTTTTTCTTGATGTACAGGTTATTTTCCAAAGATTAATGATAATAAACTATGTATTAGTCTAATTAAGCTCTGGGAATTCCTCTTCAAATTAGTGACATTTTAACAACCAAGGAAATGGTAAATAAAAACTTGTAAACTTTACTTTAGATAAATACATGTTTCTCATTTTGAATTCATGTTTTGGCTTATCCAGTATCTTCAAAGGAATAGTTGTTTCATCTGTATAGTGAGACTCAATTTCAACCAATTCAGCTTTAGGCACCTGTGCTACCTAATTGAGAGCCTACTCAACTTCCTGGAATTGACAGGAAGAGAAACAATTCCAGAGAACAATCCATCCTACCTAAAATCTGAGTGTATGTAGGCAGGTATCTGTTGAGTATAGAAGGCAGACTGGGATGACTGTGGTCCTTAACTTAGGAGTCTTAGATATTTTAAATTAGGCAGCATGACCCTGAGACTGAGAGCCTGAGCCAGTCTGCTAAGTTAATGGGAAAACTACCCTGGACTGAAGTGTCTTTAAGGTCATATCCTTAGAAAGAGAAACTAAGAGTGATTTAATGTAGAAAAGTAATTAACCACTAGAGTTCATACTCCTGGTTGCACTGAAGCACTTTGGGAAGTCTTCGACAATCATAGAATGGTTAGGGTTGGAAGGGACCTTAAAGATCATCTAGTTCCAACCCCCATGACATCAGCAGGGACACCTTTCACTAGATCAGGTTGATCAAAACCTCATCCAACCTGGCCTTGAACATTTCCAGTGAGGAGGCATCCACAACTTCTCTGGGCAACCTGTTGCAGTTTCTCACTACCTCACAGTAAAGAATTTCTTCCTAATATCTAATCTAAACCTACCCTCTTCCAGTTTAAAGCCATTACCCCTTGTTCTATCACTAACTGCCCTTGTAAAAAGTCCCTACCCACCATCCTTGTCAGCATCTTGACAAGGATGCTTCTTGCCAGACTTGTGTCACTGTAATCGCATTTCTAATCACATGCAGAATCTCCAGTATCATCAGATACCTTTCACTCTCCAAGTGCTTAAAAAGAAGAATAAAAACAATAAGAAACCATCTTAGAATGTGTAGCATGGAGTAGAAACACTCTCTCCTCATACTGAAGTGTGAGGCTCTAGTAAAGTGCTTAGTTCTGACAAATCTCTGTATCAGTGCTTGCCAAGATGCCACTTTGACTAGTTGGTTCTTTTAAGTGTGTAGAGTTTGGTACTTCTATTTGCCCTGTTCTGTTTGCTGATTCTCCAACATACAAGTCTCATTGTTTGCTTGAGCTATTGGGTAAAACGTATATCAGATATTATTTTTGTTATTTTTTTCTAATCTGTTTCTTGGACAAATGCACACAAAGACTGTATTGCAGCAGATGGACAATATCTGCAGAATTAACAGTCTATGATTCAGTCATGACCGTTCCTTCATATGTTTATTCTTGATTCAGAAGAAAGCTTGTCTAAACTGAAGGACTAAAGTGGGTCAAAACTTAAATAAAATTTAGGAGTCCAGGTCATTTTAGTTAGGGTGCTGAATCCTACTTTGCACCTTAAACTGAAATTATGAAGTAAGTTCTTCCGTCTTACAGCAGTGAAAAGGATAAATCGGATGAGAATCTCAGTCTCAGCAAGAGACTTGCCTGGAAACGTTTATCAGAGAGGTGCAAAATCTGCTGAACAAGAACTGATTCACAAGGAGTAACGCTGCAAGGGACATGGGCAGTCTCTAGTCCAGTGTAACCATAGATAAAACAGACTCTGCTAGGGTGGTTATGAAGTCTTGGAGGATGCAAGAAAGTGGCACAAGTTTGGAAAGCTTGAGCCTTTCCATTTTCAAATCGGGTTACTTTTCTTCTTCAAAAGTGTCCATGGACAAGGGCCAATGTAAAAAATGAGTTAGTTTACATTTCAGTAGCTTCCAGATTCAAAGAATATGAAGAACGTTGCAGAATAAAATTTCCCCTTTTTCAGGTTTTAAGCTCCTTACTCCAGGCCATGCGTAGCCCTACCATCCTTCTCTGTCTACTTATAGTTGTGAAAAGTAATCCAATAAGTAAAATTATGAAATCTTTGTTCCACTGGGATGATACCTGATAGAACAGATGCCTAATGTTGTCTGAATCAAGCAAGAAGAAGTTAGTGTCCTTTATATTTAGTTCCACTTTAATTAAGATGGGCAATGTTGCTAAATATTTTGGAATTGTGGTAAATTTGTGGAAAAAGCAGATAAGCAAGCCAAGCAGATAAAAGTAATACTTTTTCAGGATTTCCCATGCTGATTTTTCTTACCTCAATTTTGACAATGTTTTGAGAGTTATATATAAATTAAAATGTGATGCTCTTTAGATTTTTTTTTTTAAGTTTCTTTATATATATTTTGCTAGCAGACCTTTGTCTGTGTTCTGCACTTTAGGAGCTGGTTGCTTTACAGACAACAGATTGTATGATAAAATGATTTATCAGCCAAAACAAAATAAAAAATATAGTTAATTTGTTTTTTACTTAACTTTTTTTTTTCCTCCACTTTTACTCTGTAACATACTCGCAGCATGGCAATCTTTCAATATGCATCCAAACTTTACCATTTTAGATATACTCCTTTTTTTTTGTATTCCAGGAAATGTAGGGTTTGGATGTCAGCCACCTTCCTCTGTTCCTGCAAAAGCCTCACAACGATCAATGGCTCATTGCCTAATTAGTCCCATCTCTCTTATACTGCGAATCCTTTCTAAACTGCTTTATTACTAGATTGGCTTTGCTAT
Organism: Antrostomus carolinensis; assembly: GCF_000700745.2. NCBI lineage: Eukaryota > Metazoa > Chordata > Aves > Caprimulgiformes > Caprimulgidae > Antrostomus > Antrostomus carolinensis. The sequence goes on from NW_010321192.1 coordinate 6,063, forward strand.
TCAGTACCTTACGTGGAGTGTACCCAAAGAGTGGTAATACAACTCCAACTGAGAGCAACTGGAATTCTATCCTACTCATTTTTAGTAACTGGTTTCTGTTCCAGCAAAGCTTCCACCATTTTGGGTCTCAGTGGCTTTATAGCAGTCCTGTAAGAAAGAGATGAATGTGTGTAAAAATATAGTTAATAGAAACAATGTGTCATTCACTGGCACAAATGAATGTAGAAAATTTTTCAGAAGTTACTAGATTGAATAAAGTTATTATCTTGCATTACAAACTACTTCCTTAGTCCAGCGAGCTCTTAAGCAAAGGAAGAAGCCTGAGGTCAGGCAGACTGGAGCTGGTAACCCTTCAAACCTGAAAATATCTGAAGAGCTGCCTGTAGGGGTACTTTTTATGCCAGTAATTGCTAATAGCCCCTGTACCACAGATCAGAACAGGAAATAGAAACCTTATTTCATGTTAATGATTGCTTTCAGATTGCATAAACAGCAATGAGAAAGCAGTCCTTTATGGCAAGCTCTTTCTCCATCTTAGGGAGGAAACAAAAATTTTGTGGTGTTCCTGGTGGTGTTACTGTGGTGAATGTTGAGTCTGAGCTTCTTATAGGAAGAAAGGATGAAATAAAATGTCTTGGAATCTGTCTACAAAGGTGAAACATTATCCATGATTGTTTGCATGAAATTAATTTTAAAAATCAACCTGAAAAAAAATAGAAAAGCTAGTATTTTTTCCATAACATCTAAAACTAGTTTTGTAAGGGAAGAAGAGTGGAAAGTTAACAAGTCCTGAAAAACGTGTTGATTAGACTTGATGTCATGCTATTAGTGGATGTCGCCTGGAACTAGCAGTCATAAAATCAAGAAGTTACTATTGAAAACTGTCCTAAATTTACTGGTCATTATGCTCTACATGCTTCCAAAAGAAATATGTCAGAGAAATACAGAATCATAGAATCATAGAATCATAGAATGGTTAGGGTTTGAAGGGACCTTAAAGATAATCTAGTTCCAACCCTCCTACCATCAGCAGGGACACCTTCCACTAGACCAGGTTGCTCAAAGCCTCATCCAACCTGGCCTTGAACATTTCCAGGGAGGAGACATCCACAACTTCTCTGGGCAACCTGTTCCAGTGTCTTACCACCCTCACAGTGAAGAATTTCTTCCTAATATCTAATCTAAACCTACCCTCTTTCAGCTTAAAGCCATTTCCCCTTGTTCTGTCATTAACTGCCCTTATAAAAAGTCCTTCCCCAGTTTCCTTGTAGGGCCTTTCAGGTGCTGGAATGCCAGTATAAGATCTTCCCGAAGCCTTCTCTTCTCCAAGCTGAACAGCCCCAACTCTCTCAGCCTGTCCTCATAGGAGAGGTGCTCCAGCCCTTGGATCATCCTCATGGCCTCCTCTGGACTTGTTCTAACAGGTCCGTGTCTTTCTTGTGTTGAGGGCTCCATAACTGGACACGGTACTCCAGGTGGAGCCTTATGAGATATGTTACATTTATATATATATGTTACATTTATTCATTATTTAGCTTCATCACAACGTTAAACAAATATTTTATTGCTTGATAAACAATACTTCACCTCAAGGGCAGTTTTCAGCACAGGTTATTCAGTTATAAGTTAATGCTGCTAAAACAGTCTGACAGCTTGCACAAAATTATTGCTATCCAAGTTAAAAGAATTATTTTGCAGTGGAAACATACTTGCTTCATGAGAAGGCTGAAGCTCTGTTTTCAAATTGAAAACATCATTTTGCTGTAGTATCATTGTTCATAAAGAGCAAGAAAACATAGTTTTAATTGCAGCCTTTTTAAAGCAAGGTACTAAGGAACAAAATCTTCACAATGTCAGATCTTTATTTTCCTTCCAGTTGTGTATGTAGCATTGCTCGTTCACTTGAAAGAAATGCTATATGATACAACATAAAACAGCCTCAAGACTACAACAATTACAGTCATGGTATTTGACATACACCATGTGAATTTATAAAAAAAAAAATCTAATTCATGTTAAAGGAATAGAAAGCAGAAGGGTGAAACACCAGGCAGTAGGGATGTTTCTATAAATACAGCTCTGTTGTTAGAAGAAACAACTTGAAACCACTTGTGTAGCTCAAAATCCCAGAATCAATGACAGTTCTGTTATTGGGTCAAAGTCTGTTTGCAACTTCTGCTCTGTTCTCATCAGTCTCAGCAAACTGGTCATATAATTCACAATGAGTTTGGTCGCCTAATTTTATCTGTTATACTGAATGGAAATGTTGTCTAGATGGGACATCAATCCTTCCAAACCCAGTACTGTACTCTTCTAATTCATGTCCCAGTTACAGCAATTAGAACAGAAGATAATATTACATAGAAAGCTTTTTAAAAAAAAAAAAAAATTAGTAGTACTGTGTGCAGCATAACTAATGATGTCTGGTTTCCCTCCTGTCTCTGATGTCTAAGAAAGGGTGATCTCATTAGCCTCTTTCACAAGTAATAATAATAGGGTATCTCTTCTCCATCCACTTGCCAGTTTTCATAAAATTATAAAAACTGCTTATTTTTAGGCTCTTTACCCCTCTAAAGTGATGTTCAAGAATTACTCTGAGTTTTACAGACAGACTGACTTGAGAAATGATTGCATTCACTCAATTTCTTAGAAATTTACTCAATTACCTAGAAAACCAGGCCACAAATTGACATCTTTCCTTATTTTGATGTGTTACTTCTGATAATTTCTAGGCAGCTTACTGAGGAAAAAAGATCTGGATACACTCTTTTCCAGTCTCTTTGCTGTGGACTTCTACATTTCTGTCCCTGTAGGTGAAACTCTGGTTACATCAGACACTTAAAAGGAATAGCTCAAAGGTTCCTCTTGCCTGGTTGCCAGGCCCCTGAACTACAAACAAAAATGACAATTGAGAAGTAGGAATCCTTCTGTAGCTTTTCCACAGCTGCTAACATAAACAATTGTGGCTACTAGCCAGAGGTGCGTGTAGATCAGCAGCTGTCCTTGAACACTAGCTCTTTAGTGGCATATCCCCTGCTTAAACCCTAGTCCCTGTCAGCTCAAACACTTAGTAGCTTGTGGGGATCTCAAGAAAAAAAATCTATGATAGACTTGGGTGTGTATGTGTGTATGTGCAGGCCTAATGCAGTGAAGATTTAAGAGAATGTTGTAATAAAAACCAAGGGCAGTAGAGATTGTCCATTGTCACCATGACACTAACATGATGAGAGTAGTTATTAGGAGGAAACAAAGGCCTTTAACTTGTAAAGGTCCTGGTAAATTTTTGTGGCATTGCCACAATCTGTCTCTTTAAGCTTGGGAATAGCCTGCAAAATATTCATTAAAAGCTGGTGTGGATGTGAACTGTTGCATCACAGATCCATAACATGCTTAAACATTAGTAAAAACCGTATCTATGAGAATCTGTTACTTGATGCAACTTCTTACATATTTGGGATTTGTCTGGCTATCTTCAGGCTGGCAGAGACAATCATGTAGCAGCTCCGTGTGAGTGTGAAAAAGGTCACAGAAGAGGTAGTTACAAACAAGATAATAAACTTTTTTGTACCCTGTTTTCCAATATATATCTTACCTTGTTAGTATTACCTCGATAACAAATAATCTATACATTTCTTATTTTGGGTGATCTTTTTTGCATTCTATTGTCATTGCATGTCACTTGAGACAGAACAGCAAAGAAAGATTTCTGTGAGCTTCGGAAAGGTTGGATGGGGATAGAGCTCAGTATCTCCAAGATAGAAGCTATCCCAGATCCCAGTAACTTATAGAACTGGGAGAACAGCAGTTAAAACTCCCCACATTTCCCTAGGCCATGCATATTCTATGAAAATATTCAAGCAAAACTCTTCAGTTATTTTCTTCCTGTTTCTTCCTGACATATCATTTTGTAGTTGGGGCCATTGGGCAACTTTTCATACTTTTTAAAGTGTCATATTTTCAGTGACATTTCATAAATGTTTAAGTACATTGAGACCCTGAAGACCAGAGACTGAATGAAGCGTCTTTAAATATAGTAACAATTTGAACTCTCATTGCTAGGCATTAGGAACCTAATTTTTAGCTAATGGTGAACACCTCCTGCAAAGTGCTATATACCTCCTGCACCTAATGAAATTAATAACATCTAAGAATGTTTAGAACCTCACAAGAATCATTTCTTATTTACCTCTCATGAAGATACAGAGTGGGCCATAATTATTAAAGTTAAGCCTTTTTTTGTCACTCCTATTAACTTTAGCACCATCAGGAAGAGGTCCTATATGAGTTATGTATCTATTTTTCTTTATGTTGCCCCATGGGTAAAATTACAGCTCAGAATGCAACTGCCTATGTGTAAATGGTTTTTCTTAGTCAGCATCAAGATGTATTGAACTGTGATGTACTGTCTAAATTATACATGTTAATGTTTCAATCATTAAATTAGTGTAATGACTAACAAGATAGTTCTCTTTTTAACTAATATATATGTACAGTATTAAAAAAATCTTAAAAATGGGTAAATTATCTAGCATTTTAACATTTAAAATACAGTAAAACCAACCCAAAATTATACTTACATAAAAAAATCCCAGTAAAAATGATTGTTAAACAACTTAATTATAGCAGATTTCCCAGAATTAATTTGCCATATATGAAACACTTCACAATGATCAGAATCCATATTATCCATGCAATATTAAGCAGGAAAATTCAGCAAGGAGTGATTTTACTATTGCAAGCCACATTCACTCCAGTTTACACTGTTGCACTTCTCATTAAAGCCATGGAAGCAAATACATTTATTAGGATTTAAACTTGTGCAACCGGGAGAAGAATTTTAATACCTTCACTTTTGTTAGTGTATCATGAAAAATGGTTATTTCAAAGGTAGAACTAATGATTAATATCGTGTATCACTGAAGAAATATTTCTACTATGAAGGAAGCACTTTTTCTACTGTAAATATTCTGTTCTCTTTTCTTTGACTAACAGGAACAAAGGGCAATATTTTTTTTTTTTTTAAAGTTACAATGTCAGATCATGAGTGTGCCTGCCTTTTTCTGAATTTATAATCTCCTCCTATGTTTCATTACATATGGAAAGCTCAAATACAGTATCTGGTTAAATGCACTCAACCTTTCAGGAAATGACAAAATCCAATGCTTTGTTTTATTAATAGGTATTTTGCCATTTTGTTTGGTGGAATGTAAATATCATCAAGCAAAATAGAAATGAAATAATGAAAAAGTTGTACATGCGTACGCCCTTGTAGAAAAGTGAGAAATTTACATGTTTGTGTCATTTTAATCTTGATCTAAAAAGTTTTCTGTAGACAAGTACAGTTTTCATGGTAAAACTGTAAAGATAACTAAATTACTGCTATTGCTTTCTGTTTTTCTTTTGTTTTGTATTGTACTGGATATGTAGTTGACAAGCTGGTAGCTTTTCAAATAAAATAAATTATGGTTGGCGGTAGAACTGCAAATAATTGGATTTTTTTCTTTATTTTTTTCCAGTTCACTGCCTGAAAAAAAAGCACTGTTGTATTTTGACCCAGAGCTAAAATTCATTGATTGTACCACTGAAAGAAAAGAATGAAAACAAACTAACTTATTAATAAAACTTTGTTAGAAACATTTAATTTGGAGGTTTTACATTATTTTTTAAAATTTTCCCTAATTTTTGCATTTAACAATGCAAATTGTAATTTCAAAACAATAAAAAAACATTCTTTCTTAGAAAATATAAAAAAACAGGCTTTTCAGAACTATTAAAAGTTTTTTCAACCCAGAGGCTCTTTCTTTCAGGGAATGGACTTGGTGGAAAAAAGGCCATAAGGCACAGATTTACTGTTTGCTGTAGACTTTTCAAGAATCATTAATTAATTTAGTCTGTGATACAAGTTTCTCTAGTAAAGTGAAAATTTATATTTATATCCTCTGTTTGGGTTGGAGTCTGCAGTGACAGCTAATACAAAAATTTCTCTGTGTAAATACCATGAACTGTATGGCACAGGGATGTTCAATACAGAATTCTTACTGAAGGATCAAAGCCTGATTTTAAAATTCATGATTCCTCATATAAGGACCCTTCTATCATGAACCTGTCCACAGTGAGTGTTGTCTTAGGAAAGGAACCTGCAGGGTATGGTAGCCAGTTGGAAAATCCATTGAAGCAAAATGTGCATGCTTACCTTGCAGCTTTATGCTATGCTGATCAAAGTCTATAACTGGGAAAGCTAACATTTTTTTTAGGCTTTGATTCTCCCAGCAATTACATCCATGATTAATGTTACACTCTTGAACAAGTATTTTGACCCTGAAGAGCCATCCAGAACTCTTTGGTTTCAGAGTGCTTATGTGAAATCTCACTTGTGTTTTAGACACTGTTTACCTATATTTTTGTACTGGCTGAGTATTTAATGTTTTACAGTGCAACTAATGTATGTAATAAGCTAATAAGGGTTCTGATTATACTTCTGTAACTCTTTACTCCTTAGACATAAAATCTTTCTCCTACTGTGTAAGTAAGATTAATTTCTAATCTTATATGCTTACTTACATCTCCCACAGCGATCAAAGTATGCTGAACATGTAGATTCTCAAATACAATTTGGGCCTAAATTATAAAAATTAAATACTCTTGTCCATATGCTACTTCCTCCCACTTACAATGCACCTCTGTCTAACAGAAAAGATTGGAAGATTGCCTTATTTATTACTCAGGAAAACACATAAGACCAAAAAAACCCAAACAGGTTTACTAATATCAACTCTAAGGAACAGCTTTTATTACTACTGGCAATAGGAATTCTTAATAATATTTAAGTACTGTGTATTGTCCAATGAATCTCTAAATATTTTATGTGTACAAATATTAACAATACCATTAAGTAAGTAAGCAAAAGGTAATTCTTGGGATGACATATGCTTATTTGATGGCATTACAAGGTTATAATGAAGACTGTTAGCAACATGAAGTGTTACTCAGAAAAGAATCAGCCTCAGGGAGGAACCTAAAGAGAGCTGCAGAGGCTCTCTAAAGGTACATTGCAAGGTGCGTCTCACCTAAGTTTAACAATCTAAAAATTAAAAATTTATTCCAAGATGATATTCTAAGCTTCTTTTGTTGTTGATAGAGAAAGGCAAGCAATTGTATCTTGTCTTTAATTGTAGTATCTTTCAGTATATTCTTCTTTACTCTTAATATTTGTAATACTTTTGCATAAAATAATAATAGGAAAACAGATTCCGGGAGATTTTTTTGAGATTTTGTGACAGCAAGAAGACATCCTTTAAAATACGCCTTATTCTGTAAAACATACAAAAGGTCGTGGACTGAAAAGTGAAACATGGCCTCACAATTGAAATAATCTATTGATGTGCTGCAAAGCTGTTTTTATCATGTGTCCTAAGTCCACATCACATCCCTTCCATGTCATAGAGTCGCTGTTAGATAGTTGTATGCTATTGCATGAAGCTTCCATACATTTAACACAGTGTAGAAAAGGCAAACTACAATTGACTTTGATAGGATTAAATTATAGATTTAATCCTTTTTGTTCCAGATGTCAGTACATAAAAGTCATAACAGACTCAAATGCAGAACCTCATACACAATTTTAATCCCTCATCTTGTGCTCTAGGTTACAGATCCAGAAATTATAGCATGTAAAAGATTCTAAAAGTGGATTCCTTTCTCATTGCTTTTAAATCCAGTACTGTCAATAGTAAACTTTTTACTGAATTATTTTGGAATGTCCTGTGTGAGAACTAAATGAATTGCAAATTGTTTATACAAAATGAGGGAGGGAGTTCGGCATTTCATGGCAGGTGAAAAGCATGTCACACATACTGACTTTCCATCTGTGGCTGAATACCTAGACAGTGCCAAACTGAAAACTAGGCACCATGCAATAGCTGAGAAGACAAGGTGTGATGTACATTTAATTTAATCAAGGGAACTGTCACATGCCACAAAACACATCAACTCCTATTCCAAAATAACTATTTTATATGAGTGTGTGTGTGTATATATATATATATATACACACATACACAAATATACACACACAAACACATATATGATGTTACTTATTCGGATATGTTGTATTTCTTCATTATAGAGACAATCTTGTGTGACTGTAACATATGTACAATTTAAAAATAAGGTACTATGCATGTTTTTCAGGTGCCAAATTACAAAAATCTATGTAAAATCTGTTAATTTGCTAGTGCATAGAAATTCCTCATTGCATGGAGATTACAAAAAAAGGAGCTTATTCAAATCTATGTATCTATTTGCTTTTTAAAGCACCAGTCTCTCAATAAGAAATAAAATAAAGACTGTGCTTTTGAAGAGCCTGAAATGCTTTATGCTTTGGTGCTGCAAATTTAGTCAGCAAAAGCAGCTCAACTCATCTGAAACTCATTTCTGAGTTGTGCTGACATTAATGAAACCAACAATGATACTGGCACAAAAACAACTACAGAAAAAAGTTTTTGTTTTAGGCTTCATTGAAAATAAAAGACAAAACAGAACATTTGTCAAATTGGAACATTTTTTGATTAGTAGAAATTAAAATGTCATCAAAATTTAAAATAATCATACTTCAAGTGTTAGTGGATCAAAGGTAGACTAAATTTATTGCAACAAGAGATTAAAAAAATTAATTTATTACAGCAAGAGATAAAAAATATTCTAAAGGTGACACAGTGCACATCCCCCCAGAATTTTTGCCAAAATTGGTGCAACATCGCTGTGATTTATGACTGTCCAGCGATTTCCATGTGCATAACAGAGTAATAATTGTAAAGTGTCTAAGGGACTCTCTGGAGGTCCCTGATGTAGACACCTGGCAGATGCTTGCAGTAGATCCTGATAAGATAGTTTTTTGCCCTGTTGGAATCACTTTTCCTTGTTTTCAGGCAGGCAGTTCACACAGATTAGTAGTTCATTTCTCTAGTGAATGCTGCTGCTGGTGATTTGAAGAGTCCTTCACCAGCTGAAGAACCTGAAAAAGAAAAAAGGGCAGAAGGCATTCTGATTTTCAAGGGTAGTGCATCTCTCTTTACTTTGTACCCAATACTTGGAGAAAAGATGCTGGAAATCTTGTCAGTAAAGTTTCTAACCAGATCACTTTTTCCTGGATAATTGGGAGTGAATGGAGAGGGTGTTCTGAGGAAGAAAAGGAGAGTAAAATTGACTTCAAGGCAAAGAAGATCATGGAGGAGAATGTGGAGGAAGAGAGATGGGAAGGGTTCCTGGTGGGGTAGGTATGTATATCTTTATACATACAGATGTGGGTATAAAGAAAGATAGACCATTCAGAAGTCCAGGTTAATGAGGTCACCTACAACCTCTTTTATCATAAAGTATATCTGCCAGCTTTCAGAAGAAGAAAGAAAGGAATTATGTGCAAAGTTTTTGTTGTTATCACAGAATTTGTAAAGCCTACTCTTTTTGCTTTGATGATGAAAAATATGTCTCATAGCTTCTCCTAAATACAGTCTGCCTTATTTGGATTTAAAACATGCCCCTCTTATTTTGCATTGATGGCAATGTAATTAGTGGGGAAACGTATCTCCCCCTTCTCCTCTTAGTTTCTGCAGGCCTTGAGTAAATATAGTTGTATACTATTTTCTTTTTATATATATATATATTTTTTATAAACAGTACCATGCCACCTACTTTGTGAAAAACTGTCGTGTAACATTATGTGAAAGATGCTTGTCTTCTGACAATCCAAATGAAGTTATTGAACAAGGACTACCTTATGAAATAAAAATTCTCACCTACTTTATGTAATTGGGTATGCAAACTCCATTTTAACAAGAATTGTCATCTAATGGTGTTCACACTAGTTGTTGTAAGGATGAAATGGCAATCAGAGACATTGTTCATTCTATTCAGGCTTCTGAGTTGTCATGCAAATAAGTATGCAGATATAGTCTGAGGATGAGACAAATAACCTCAGTGATGAAATGAAACATGAAACTCTCATTTGAACCTTTTGGTGTTCCTTTTCTGAGAGCTTCATTGCCTAAACAACTGTATGCATATTATTACCATAAACATTTGACATTGTCATGGTTTTGTAATGCTCTGCTAGGGAGTTTACTGTGACCTTGTTGTGTCTTTAAATATAAAGACCTGAAAAATAGTTTTATCTTCACTGCAGCCATCCTATGTCTCTCAAAAAAAATTTTCCAAACTTACTGTTTAGAATGGGGCAGATAATATAGGTCTTTAAAGTAAATTCTATTATGGCTTCAGTTTGTGTACATTTTTATACACTGTACCTATACATGCATATAGAGATATAATGTATATCTATTATTTAAATACATGTTTACATGTGTATACATGGAAGAGTTTCAGAAAGGCTCATTTTTCATGTTTCTCTTCTTTCCATTCATTTTCCAGGAAGACTTTCATCTCTTAAAAAAATCTGAACTAAATTTTCATCTCTTGATGCACAAAAAAAGCTTACAAGCTCCCTTTTTGTAGATGAGTGCAGCTAAGCACATAATGGGGAGTGAAATCTGCAAATATTTATTTAAATGAAACATTGAATTTTCCATGGCGATATTCTAACTCATTTTGTGCTCAGTTTGCAAGAATATTCTAGGAAATTAATTTACTGAGAGGCTGCTTAAAATATGTATTGTTACTGAATAGTGGATGATACTAATGAAAGTAATACTTGGAGTTCCAATATGCAATTATTGAAAATGAACAATAAGCTATTAGTTCTAAGCTCTGCTCTGCCCTGCAGAGAACAAAAAAGAAAATGTGACTTCTGCTTATATGCTAGCTGCAATACTTTACCTGTAATCTCTTGCTCTTCTTTTTCACTTATAGTCACATATCATCATCATCAAACACACAGTCTGTTCCTATAAACATTTTATGTATTTGTAACTTAAAGCATAGTCACAGTGGTCTTATAATATGACCAAACATGAACAGAAATATTTGTAGAACGCAAAATTTATGAAGCCAGACTTTGGGGGCAAGACTTGTATTCACATAGACGATAAAAGTGCATCAAACAAAAGACCTATTTCTGTTTGTTACTACAGATAAATAATAAAATATCAAAATCAAATTCATCTTCACTGTCTCCTCTTATTCCATACTTGTAGTAAACTTCTTACTACATTATTACCAAGTATATTTGCAGATAGAATTTGGCTAATGTTAATGAGTAAATAAATAGCATTATTACATTATGCATCTTTAAACCAATCTCAGCTTTCTGTTCAGAGCTGTAGTATGTATGAGACTCATGCTGTTGATGCTTGCCTTCTGAACACCCAGGCCTGTGGGTCTCAAGTGTATGCAGCAGAGAACCATCAGCACCTCAGGTGCTTTGTAGCCTGCATTTCAGCCTGGTTGGGTCACAATTCAGCAAATACAAGAGGCTGTACACCAGGGGGTAGATCCTTATGTAAAGATCTGTGCTCAAAGGACTCCAGCAAGGAGGCAGGTTGCATAGGTGCAAGGTATATTGTGGCCTCTTGCTTGCCTTGAGTGACTCAGTGAACCATTGCCTCTCACAGCTGAAAGGAAGATGCCTTTTCACAACTGTTAAAAAAGGAAGAAAGGAAGCTATGTTCAGCAAATAAATTATTAAGTCTGAATTATTCCCTCAGCTCTATGGCACAGTCATTGCTGCCCCAGTTTTCTATCTTGCATATAAAGCATAAAATATCATTCCTATCCTCAAAGCCTTTTCTGATAGAAATTGGTGAGATGGCTGAAGTCAGAATTGGACCTTATGAGGTAGCATCTTTCACCAAAGAATATATAATTTTGCAATTTTATTTTTTCAAGATCTTGTTCTATTCCTCTTGAATTGAAAGGGAGACTTGCCAGTGACATAAAGGTGGGGAAGAATGGCTCTGCAGTTTCTGTGACATGGAAGGATCTACTTAGATGTATACATGAACAGTAAAGCATTCACACTTGGTATATAGTTGGTACAGTGGTCTCAACAAAAACCTTTAGCCCTCTTATCTGCTTGCTTACTGGAGTTTGATACGACTCAGCAGCATGACTTTTCACTGAGGTCAAAGGGATGAACAGAAACCCATGAGACACCTACATCAGCCCTTGCAGAGATTTTACTGGCTAATATGCTGTAATGCTGAGCCTTACATACATAAATGAGTATTTTTATTGAACTAAGAGTAGTTTTATAAAATAACCCAGATGTTTTCAGGATAAATTAAACTTCGTACTGTCTTGACTCATATCACTTGTCCCAGCTCATTCAGAGTAGAAATTTGTCAGGGCAAAAAGTACTTTGCTCTTTTATTATATATCTGTTCAACAATAGACCTCATTATCTCTGTCTTGCAAATATGGAGAATGAAATAAGAAAGGAACATTATCTTCTGAAAATAGGACAGTAAAGCAGGGTCAGAAGTTAGAGTTGTCCTGGTATCTTCTGAGTCCCAAATCAGTTTCCCTCTGCTAGACAGTATGTGTTTCCAAGTGTTTGTTTGTGTATTTGTATCTGTACAGATATATCCCTGTATAAATACCTCTCTGTGGAACTTTTTAGAAAGAAAACAGATATTTTTCTAAATTAACATTACCAGATCTGAGGTGATATGTAGATTCAGTAATATTATATTATTGAGAACAGTATTAACGCTTTTTGTCAGTGATTAGGACCAGAGAATAACGTAGATGTATTAAATATTTTGGAGGGAAAGCTGTTCGATTATACAGACACCTAAAATATATGTATCTGCCTGGAAAAATGCATTTTATGTCAAGCTTTTTCAGTGTAACAGGGGAAAACTTCACTTTATTAACAAGAAGTGTTGGCTGAAAATATAATCAAAATGTCAGTCTATTAGGGTAGTTAGAAATTCATCCACTGTAGAAATTTACTGACATTTATTCATTCTGAGGAACAGAAGAATGTTAAGAAACTGCCAAGGAATAAGTCACAGAGTACATATTTTTAAGTCAGCTTTGTAGTAAGATGTTTTGACTGGATGTTTTCCTGTGTGAGACCTAGCATTCAGTAAAATTACTAAAAGAAAAAGAACATTTTACTTTGGGAATTTCTTTCATGTTTCTATGAACATAAAATATTAGTCTAGAATTGCAATTAACTTCCAATGATTATTTCTCTTCTCTAGTCACATAAATATTTAATGTAACTTAATAAAATAGTTAATGTAAATATAAAATTTAATTTTTCATTTATAAGATAGATTTTGAAAGTCTGCAATATGCTGATGATTAATTGTGATCATGGTTCTGTTTAATTAGGAAAGCATATATGGGGTGGTCTACCTGCAAGAGCATCTTAAATCAGCTGATCAATGGATGCTCTGTGCAAAGACATGTATTACACCACTCTGATCACTGATACTAGACCTGAGCAAAAGGGTCATCTGTCAGATGGTCCTGGCTCTGAATGCTTCCTGAGCAATTCAAAAGGCAAGAGAAATGGTTCCAAATCTTCATTCCCCATACTGGGGTCTTCCACTCCTGTGGCAAAGGAGATGGAGGTACCAGCTACATCATGTGCTGAGGAGCAAGCCTGTTCCCTCCATGCAGTTTGTGCAAGTCTGATCAGAGACCATTCTTCTGGAGGCCAGGAGATCGAAAATGACGGAGTTGCAGAAATTTCCCATTGGCTGGAACTTCCTCAGTGAATCAGTATGGAGAACAACCAGTTTAAATGAGATGCCATAGATATGTAAGCTACTAAAAGTCAGTACATACCCAAATTTAGCCTTCATACTGATCCTCTTACACCCTTCCTACTAGCTCACGTGGTCATCCCACAGCCTATGTAAAGTCATGCAACCTAAATGCTCTCTATTACACAAGGTGCAAAGCAGGTTTGAACTTGGATCTTGGCATATACATTATTAAATTCTCATGAAAAATGCCACTGCATAGTCAAGTATCACTATACTTTTTTAAGATCCTTTTTAAGCTTTTTGTGTACTCATTCTTCTGTTATTATCCTGTTTCTCGTTATCTGGATTTCACTGATTTGTTTCATCATTTCAAGCAAGCCAGAAGCAGAACAAGAAGAAAATTCATTCAGGGCTCAGGCTTGAACTCATTTTGCAGTTAGGGATTTATTGTAAGGATTTTGGATTTATCCAGCTTGACACTAAACACGTACATGTCTCTAGCCCTATTTCTTTCTTGTAGTGTGACAAACAGAAATCCTCCCCCGAAATAAAAACTCTGAGGTATTCAAGGTTGCTGCTACGTTTTCCCAGAGCTCTGCTCTGTGACTTACTTTTTTGCCAGTGAAATCCTCTCTGTTTCTCTTCTTTGTGAGTTTAATATCCTTTGTAAGTGAAGAGCCTAAATGGATTTAGTTGCATCAATTAGTTCCCAGGTAGTGAATGCTTTCCTGAGCTGTTTCTGTATCCTCTCTGGGAATTAAGCTCCCAAAGTGGTTCACTGGAAATATGTGGCATGATCTGGATGTTAACCAAGGCCTCTTCACTAGCTGTGGGTTAAATACTACCTGAAAGTTTAGATTAAAGTTCTGAAATAACCTAAAGAGTACAGTTGCATAATCCAGAAGAGAACTCTGATTTGCTAAGTTTTTTATGCTAGTTTTCTTATTTGTAAAAAAATAATTTGGGGACCATTTCTCTTCCCAGATATTTTAGTCTGAACTGGCTCTACAGGAATTAAATTGAGATCAATAAATGAGACAAGAATTGGCTCTTATTCTCCAGTTTTAATATATTCCTGTTGGTGAGTATGTGACTTTGCAGGACCTTTTGGTAGTGCTTTAATATAGTTTAGGTAAGTCCTTTGACTAGTGATGGAGGGGGACTTACTGGTTATGGATAGTGTTAGGGTGTATTTTCCTAATGCAGTCAGCAAAAGCAAGTTCAAACATGATCTGAATAACCATTCGAGAAAGTATATAGACGAACACTTGAAGAAACAGCGAAAATACTACCCCTGCATGTTGTGAACGGATCTGTAGAAGCTACTGCAAATGGAGCAGTTCCTAGGAGATGTAGCTCTGTTATCTGTGTTTAGGGAATGCCAGTAAATGTCAGCAGTATCTCTTCCAAAGAGATCTGAGTGAGAATCAGTTTTCCTACCCCCCAAGTACAGTTGCAAGTTTTTTTGAAATGAAGTACTATAATAAAATTATGGTCTTGCAGCAACTTGTAATGCAATTTTTTTAGAGATTTGTAAGCTTTATCCTCCTTCCATTTCCTGTCAATGTTATATATCCATGGTTGAGTCATTGTTTGCATGTGGAAGACTCTGGCCCTCAGTTATAGAATCATAGAATCATAGAATGGTTAGGGTTGGAAGGGACCTTAAAGATCGTCTAGTTCCAACCCCCCTGCCATCAGCAGGGACACCTTCCACTAGACCAGGTTGCTCAAAGCCTCATCCAACCTGGCCTTAAACACTTCCAGGGAGGGGACATCCACAACTTCCCTGGGCAACCTGTTCCAGTGTCTGACCACCCTCACAGTGAAGAAATTCTTCCTAATATCTAATCTAAACCTTCCCTCTTTCAGCTTAAAGCCATTTCCCCTTGTTCTGTTATTAACTGCCCTTATAAAAAGTCCCTCCCCAGCTTTCTTGTAGGCCTAACTCAAGTCAGGAGTTTGAATCTGAATGTTCTTACAACCTGGAGCTGCTGCAGTTCTTAACTACAAATTCTGTCTATTCAATTAGAACTTTTGAATCCTCCATTTCCCTGAGTACTGTAACCAGGAACCTCTAAAGTCAGTCTCTAGTCATGCTGGCCAAATGAGAGTTACCTAAAATGTGATGCTCCAACAGACTTGTCAATTCATGATAGCCCAGATATTGCAGTCCCACCTTGTCTTAAGCAGATCCCACATGAAGACTGGGTGAATTTCTCACTTGAGATACTTTTCATTGCAAAACTACAAAGCTTCACTCATTCTTTTCAACATTAATGCATTCTCCTATTCCACTTACGTGTACAGAGATGCATAGGGAATTTGTGTATTATTAATGCATGAATAAACACTCCCCCTCCTTAGTCTAGGTTCCCTTTTCCTGAGGGTCAGCTTTGTAAGTTCCTTTTCCTTCCAGAGTCTTCTTGGACTGGAAGGAAAGTGGAAGTGGGCACCATGCTCGGTCAGTGAAATTATCTGAACCAGTTTCCCCAAGGTTTTAATAGCATCTGATTTACTGCATTTACTGATCCTCTGTAGGAGCAAATGGATGAAGTGCTTTACAGTTTTAACTTAGCTTCACTTCTCTCTGCCTTTAAAGATCTAATCCCTTTTTTATCTAGGGACACAGACCAACAAACCAGCCACAGTTCAGAAGAGATTTTTCCAGACAAATTAAATGTCTCAGAACTGTTTAATGAAGACGATTTTGTACTGTGAAGCAGAGGGACAAATCCCTAGCACATGGAAATCAGCATAGTACTACTGACTTCATTCAAAATTGGTAGAACTCTTCTCATTTGTGTTAAATGAAGGTCTGACCCAAGGCTTTCCGTGGAGAACTGATGGTCTTCCTGTGCATATTTAAATTTTGAATTGTTTCTCTCGAGTGTTTCCTAATAAAGGTAGTGATTTTCCCAACACAATGTTTTCTAGTAGCAGCAGTATTAGTTAGCAAGTAAAATGGGCCAAGAACCAATCTGTGATGGCAAGTTGCATATAGTTTTCTCCCTTCATTCAGAGGACCCTCCTTCATTCCGTGTGGTGAGGCCACACCTCGAGTACTGTGTTCAGTTTTGAGCCCCACACTACAAGAAGGACATTGAGATACTGGAGCGTGTCCAGAGAAGGGCAATGAAGCTGGTGAAGCGTCTGGAGAACAAGTCTTACGAGGAGCAGCTGAGGGAACTGGGATTGTTAAGTCTGGAGAAGGGGAGGCTGAGGAGATACCTTATTGCTTTCTACGAATATCTGAAAGGAGGTTGTAGTGAGGTGGGTGTTGGTCTCTTCTCCCAAATAACAAGTGATAGGACAAGAGGGAACGGCCTTAAGTTGCACCAAGGGAGGTTTAGGTTGGATATTAGGAAAAAATTCTTCACTGAAAGGGTTGTCAAGTATTGGAGCAGGCTGCCTAGGGAAGGGATTGAGTCACCATTCCTGGAGGTATTTAAAGGATGTGTAGATGTGGCACTTGGGGACATGCTTTAGTGGTGAACTTGGCCATGCTAGGTTTACAGTTGGACTAGATGATCATAATGGTCTTTTCCAACCAGACTGTTCTATGATTCTATGATTCATGCGCCCAATCTGTTAGGAATAGTTTCTTGCCCAGATTATTCCATTAATACTGCTTGCACACTACATAGGACTATCCAGATCAAAGCTGTTTCAGGGACCATACTAAGAATTCAATTCTATGAGTGCCTGCATACAAGAGCTTTTGTCAGTGACTTGTTTAGAAATTGCTTTTAGATCTAGTCCCATTCATTGTTGTTAGGAATTGAATTTAATTGAGGAAGTGAATTTTTAGCCTTAAAATTGATACCTCTCCAAACTGTGTCCTGTTCATTTCAGAACCATTCCAGAAGTTTGATGTCTCTTGCACCAAGCTGCTTTGAAGGTTGAGCTACTTAAAGTTGTATTAAATTAATGTCTCTGATAAATAAGTTCTATATTGTCTTCTGATAAAAGTTTTTTTCTGGAAAATCAAGAAGATCCTACAGGCACTACACAAACTGTGTTTGTAAGACTTCTGAAGGTCTTTCTTGCTCACTATGTATCCCCACTATTATGTTAATGAAGTAGCCCTTCAGTTAACACAGTAGTTATAGTCAGAGTTCTGTGCAACAGTTCTTGATCTATACACTGAAAGCCAGCATGAGATAGCAAATCAGGAAAAATAGTATGCTTTGCAAATATTTCCCCATTTCTATATGGCATGAATATCTGCAGTTTCTGTAAACACTGCAAATTTTGTATGAGGAGAAATGGCCAGCCACAACAAATTTATGTATTTCAATCCAGAAAATAGAAAAACAAACAAACAAATATTGTCAGGTTATGCTGTGTAGTAGTTGTTCTTCATGTTAAATATTTCACAGTTCTGTACAACAGCCTGAATTTACCTGCTCAGGTAAGACTACTAAACAAGTTGCTAGATTCTGTTTTTCTGAAAGAATTGCTTTTAGGGCATGGTGCTGTGAGAAAATGTGCTGTCCTTCCACAGGCATGAAAACAATTGCATATAGGTAACTGCAATCCAACTCATGTGGTGGCAGACCTGTCAGAAATTACTCCCTTTGATGCAAACCTTGAAGACAAAGACGAGTGTATTTTTGATTTTTTTTTTGTTTGCCAGTTTTATTTTGTTGTTGTTTTCCTTTTGCTGAATACATTTCAGTTGCTGGTAGTTTCATTATTAGCTGAAATTGTTGCTTCCGTTAAGTCATTATGGAGCTTGACTCCCACTGTTCTTTCAATTTCCATTAGGAACTATTTAATTGAAGCTCGTCATACAATGTCTGTTACTCTGACTGGGATGTGCTCAGTTTTTGAAGGAAAATTGCAGCTGTTGCATTTGGGCCATTTACATCTGTAGCAGAAGGTCACCTACTAGTTATGAATGAAATGGTGACACCTGAGAGCTTGTGATCTTTTATTTATTTGTTTCTGTATAAAAAATCAGTTCAGTATGCCAAAAGCTACAGCTACAAATAATTGGGGCTCTTCTAACTTCTCATACAGACTAGTCTCAAATTTAGATCCTGAGCACATAACTGCCCTATACATTGATGTCATCAAAATATTTCCCAAGGTGCCAAGTCTTCTATTTCTGCAGTCAAATTTCCAAAATAAATAAATTCTTAATAGTGGGGAGTAGATTGATGTTTCTCTTATACTGGTACCCACCAGGAGTCATAATCTAGGGACCTCTTTTAGCTTTTCTGCACAGTCTGACCTCGCAATTATTTACTGCATGCTGAGCAGAGTGTGTTCTGCATACAGCGTAACCAAAAACGCTGGTCAGAGCACTCACTGTGGATGCAGATATAAATCCAGTTCTTTTTCACCCTTCCCCTCACATTGAGAGCATTTGAATGCATCTTTTCCAAGAGAGTCATTTAACCATGAGATTTCTTAATCTATTTCATTTGTAGCACAAGCCTTTTGTTTGAGACAGGAATACTTCTCTGACCTGCCTAAGATCTAAAACCTAGAGTCAATAACTTTTCTGACTGTTGTAAGAATTCATTCAAGGAGAAACATTTTCCACAGGGCAAGGAAGGCATATATCCATACCTTTTCATTTGGGCGGGTAGAGATATCAGCTCAGATTTATCTGACCAGTGAGGGGTTGGAATGCATCTCAGGTGAAAAGGATCTATTGGATTATTCAGTTATTGGATAAAGGGAGGAGAATGTAATGCCACAGAGGACCTCTGAGGAATGGCTGGCTTAGATGTGTTTTTAGCATTTTGTCATTGCTAGGATGTGAATCCTGAGTGGCTGCCCTCTTCAGTCCTTATTAATGCATAAGAGTATAGTGATCAACTGTGAAACACCATGAATGGAAGGAAAAACTTAGCCTTTGATAGCTGATGTGTGTGAGTATTACTCTAAAAGCATTAAGAGATGTGTATGTTGCTAATGTAGCTGGAGAGTGCATTTAATGCTGTCAAAACAGGCAGAGACACCAATTCTCCCATTTATTTTCTTGTGAATTCCTCAGCACACCTATGTTACAATCATTGGGAGATTACTTCATGTTTTTATTATACGGGCATTATATAAGTAACACTTTCCCAAATAAATGGCTATTTTAATGGATTTTTGATATCACAAATGTATTAAAACTAGAATAAGACAGATATTATTGTACTTTTGCTTGGCTCTTGCTGAATCTTTGATTATATACATACTTCCTAGCTTACCTGCTTCTTTCCTACTTCTACGGTAAGTGTAGTCTTTTGGAAAAATTAAGAAGTTTCATCTAAATTCCTGTAGAAAGCATATGTCTTTGCCCATGCATAAGTATTGTTCTGTGAATATAAAACGAGGCATTTTGCCATTACCATAAAACATTGTTGTATTTTGATGATACAATGCAGCCTGCATGCGGATGCAGGAGCTGTGCAGCTGCATGTCAGCCCTTGTCCCATGAGATGTGACTTGGACAGGAGAGGGTGAAGAGTGTTTCTTTCTTAGCACTCTTGCTAAATCTGCTCCTGCTCCATAAGTGATAATCTAATTACATATTGTCAACCTCTTTGATTTTTTCAATTTCCCAGATGCAGGTATCAGAGTGTACCTGGAGTAAAAGATTAAGTCTTTTTTGTACTTAGCCTAAGCAGCCCTCCTCCTCATGTGAACTGTTTAAACAGCCCCTACCAAGTCATCTTTTATCACAGAGGTGAACTAGGCTTCTTCAGTATGTCTGGAACCTAAGGATACACCATCAATCTTCGTTTCTCAATAAAATTATTTGGAAAAAAAAATACTTGCATTTGGAATTAAACACAAATGTCCAACATTGTTTCTCTGAGCCCATATAGTATTTTACCCAATTTTCACAGCTGTCTAGTTTTGAATAGATCTTGTTCTGAATTTCCTCTCCTCTCCTCTCCTCTCCTCTCCTCTCCTCTCCTTTCCTCTCCTCTCCTCTCCTCTCCTCTCCTCTCCTCTCCTGTCCTTGCATCACAGCTGTCTAGTTTTGAATAGATCTTGTTCTGAATTTCCTCTCCTCTCCTCTCCTCTCCTCTCCTCTCCTGTCCTTGCAATACTGCAGCCATTGCCTCATGTTAGCTTTAAATGTAAGATACACTCTGTTCGGTTCAACATTGAATTCTACTGTATGTTTTTTTCCTGCATATTTTGTCCCTTGGAATGTGAAATCATCATGTGATGTACACTGATGACAGCAATGTTATCTCCCAATTCTCTGGGCAGCTTCTATGTTGTTAGGAAAATACCTATTTTATGATACATCCATCAGTTCTCTCTGCTGTTCATAGTTTCCAGCTGTTGCTTGTTGTCAAGTTCCTTCCCCTACAAATCTACTCTTCTCTTTTGTGAAGAGATACTGTTCTCCCTGTCCCTACTTGTGCGCTATTTTTGTATTATGAGAATATTCCTGTTGCTATTTCAGTTCTGTTTGGCTCATCTGTATATCAAGGCCACCTGATACAGGACTTCTGCTCTGGGAATGGTAACATTGCCTGCACTTGAATCTGAGTGACAGTGTCTCTTTCCAAAAATGGGCTCCTTTTATATGTGTGACTATTCTTTCCCTTATTAGTTCCCTTTTGAATTCCACATACCTGCAGTATTCAGAAAACCTATCAACTGCTGTCATGAAAGCCTCTTTACCTTTATTCCTAGCATTTTATTGTAACAAGTTATCCTGTCTGAAACTGTTTCTTGAAGGAAGTCACAAGGAATAATAGACTACTCCAACTTTTGAGACATGCTTTTCTGTCACTGTAAACTTAGACATAATCACTAGGAAGGAACCAACAGTTGAACCTTGAAATATAGTTTGAAAACAGTTTATTTCTTAATTAAATTAGATCTCAGTCAGCAGCTTACCACTGTCAGTTGTTCTACTTGAATTAGTTTCTCTGACACAATAATGAGAATCCGTCCCCTACAAAATTTGTCTAAGTTATTACCTTTTTGTAGTTAGTCTAGTAACGTATAATTAATATAACATAACATAACATAACATAACATAACATAACATAACATAACATAACATAACATAACATAACATAACATAACATAACATAACATAACATAACATAACATAACATAATTATGAGATTCTATTCTATTCTATTCTATTCTATTCTATTCTATTCTATTCTATTCTATTCTATTCATGTAATATAAATATATCAGACTCAAAGAGTTGTGGACCACCATCCAGTTGGTGGCTGGTCACAAGTGGCATTCCTCAGGGCTTGGTATTGGGGAACGCCTATTTAACATCTTTATCAGTGATCTGGATGAGGGGATCGAGTGCACCCTCCATAAGTTGGCAGATAACACCAAGGTGGGTGGGAGTATTGATCTCCTTGAGGGTAGGAGGGCTCTACATGTGGATCTGGACAGACTGCATCGATGGGCTGAGCTTAATTGTATGAGATTCAACAAGGCCAAGTGTCAGGTCCTGCACTTGGGTCCCAACAACCCCATGCAACACTACAGGCTTGGGGAGGAGTGGCTGGAAAGCTGCCTGGTGGAAAAGGACCTGGGGGTATTGGTCAACAGACATCTGAATATGATCCAGCAGTGTGCTCAGGTGGCCAAGAAGGCCAGCAGCATCCTGGGTTGTATCAGAAATAGTGTGGCCTGCAGGACTAGGGAAGTGATTGTGCCCCTGTACTCGGCACTGGTGAGGTTGAGATGCTTGAATACCTTGAGTACTGTGTCCAGTTTTGGGCCCCTCACTACAGGAAAGATGTTGAGGTGCTGGAGTGTGTCCAAAGAAAGGCAACAAAGCTGGTGAAGGGCCTGGAGAACAAGTCCTATGAGGAGCAGCTGAGGGAACTGAAGTTGTTTAGCCTGGAGAACGGGAGGCTGAATCTTCTCACTCTCTACAGCTACCTGAAAGGAGGTGGGTGAAAGTGGAGAGGTGAGTGAAAATCTGTTCTCCCAAGTAGGAAGCAACAGGATGAGAGGAAACAGCCTCACACTGGACCAGGGGAGGTTTAGATTCGATATTAGGAA
>NW_010321193.1:0-65996 GCF_000700745.2 Antrostomus carolinensis
GCCTTCTGGTGTGTCAGCCACTCCTCCCAGGAGTGTAGGAAGCCACTCCTCCCAGGAGTGTAGGAAGGACACTGTCAAAAGGAAAGGTACTCCTGCAAACAGGGAAATCACTCATCTTCATTTTCAAAAGTAGGATTTTGTGCATTTGCAGATAACTGTACAAGTATCTAAAATATGTTGTTAGGGAGTTATTTTTGTCAGGTCCAGAAACAGTTCAGAAAATGTTTACTAGTTATTTTCATATATTGAGAATATATGCACATGCACATTAAAATGTGTGAAAATTCTTTTAGAAACTCATTAATTTGAGGAAAAATATCTTAAAGTTAATCAGTATGAGGAGAATAAGAAATAATGAAAAAACAATGTTTAAATGAAGTCAGAGATATTCAACCAAGCGTTAGAAACTCTTTGGCTCTTCCATGCAAAGGTTTTTTCCATAGCAGTTCCACATCACCTATCCAACCATGTGAGAAACTATAGACAGAGGTCCATTGTAAGATTAATCAGATCTTACCACACACTCATTCCCAGAAGATATGAATAAGCCTGTCATGGTTGCTGTGACATTTAGAAATGCTGTCAGACCATTATAAAGTCTGTCCCCCTGGACTGTACAGAGAACATCAAGTTCTCTTTTATTTGAAATCAAGATTCATATTTCCTAAGCTTTTATTGGACATTATAGTCATGGAAATAAAATCATTTTATTGGGGAAAAAAGCTCTAAATTGGACATATTTTATATATAATGTAGAATCACTAAATGAATTCTGTTTGTAAAAATATTGCTTGAATGTACAGATTCAAGGTAAACCATTTCCATACTTTGGTCCACTGCTGCAGTACAGATTAGAGGAAAATGCTGTGTTTAAAAATCCCTGTCCTTGAGGACAAGACAGCAAATAATTTCTTATTTTGATTCTTTGTAATCCACCACATATCTGTGCTGTTAGGAAAGAATTTTTGTTATTCAGCCATTCTGTACTTTAAAAGCTATAATAGAGAAGATGTATCTCTGCCAAAATAAATCTCTTGAAGTACAGTAGGAAATAATACATTTGCAAAAAAGTGAATATATAAGGAATTCCATAAAGATATGCTCTTCTGCTGTGTACAGATGGTCAGATGCAATTTATTTTGAAATACATCATATATGAGCTGGTATGATTCAGCTTGTCAAATTAGATTCTTGACAGGCTCAGTCTTTAAAGAAGTACTAAAGCTTATATAACAGCAATAATTGGTCAGCACAGGTCTATTTTCAGAAGCATCTGATGCTAACCAGCTTTGAACAAGGGAGCATTTTGGCAGAAAAAGATTGATCTCAGAAACCAGATTTAAAGACATATGTCTCTTTGGATTTAAGTTTATGAAAAAAAAAATTTATTCAAACAACAACAACAACAAAAACCCACAAAAAACTCCCACAACTTTAGAAGATTGACTTTTATTATTCTTCTTAAATTGAATTAGAGAGGTTTCCCTCTCCCCCTAGAGCACAAAATTCAGAAGAATATCTGAGACAGTATAATTGTTTTTCATCTGTAAGATCAGTAAATGCAGAGTTGTGCTTTCATTGGTTTAAGCCATCACTGAGATCCTGGAGTTGTGTTGTGACCATAGAAGCCGCATTTGTACTAAGAGACAAAGGAAAGTTACACGACAAAAACTTCCAAAGGAACATAGCAGGAGCAATGGTTGCTTGAAGGACTCTGTCAGCAGAGCACAGAGGAAAATGTCACACCACCGTAGAGTGAGAAGGAACTTTCAACTGTGGTGAACTACTACAGACTCAAACAATGGGCTCCTACTAGCTCAATAGAGATCTATCCCCTATATTCCTTACTAAGGTAAAAAAGTGTGATATTTGATAGGCACAAATAAGGTAGAATGAAGCATTGACTTGTACAGCCATTACACATAGCTCACATGGAAAACCTCCAGCCCAGCCAGCCTGCCTGTTCCAGCCATGCTTTTCCAGTTACATACTATCAATATCCCAATTATCTTTTGCATAGCATAGGCATCTTCTGCCTATCCTGTGTTCATCTCTGTAATAGTAGACATACTTCTGAAAATGCAATGGCCATCTTTCTGTCACATTTAACTCAAAAATATAACTTGGCTCTGTAGAGGCAGGCTTGCCACAGCTTACTTGAAATGTCTTCAATATATTTTAGTACCTAATAAGACAATTCTGATTTGTAATATTTCATTCCCATATGTCTATGAATTTGTCTTTCTTTATTTATTCACAGAACCATATATTTCTTAAACAACAAATTATATCTTCACAGTATTTAGCTTCTTCAGGAGAACAAAAGGCTGCACACATTTTGTGCAAAATATGCCAGACATTTTAGTTTTTAAAAAAAAGAAATTTATACTGTTTTGTTACAGGCAAACATTTTGCATTAAGCAGAAGTTTCTGGAAAATTCCCATGATAATACTTCTATTATTTTATAATTGTTACTTCTCTATCTGTCTTACACAGATTTTTCAGGTTGATTTTAGATGAGTTCAGTTATTGTTCTACCAAGTCTTAGGAAAACTGTATTTAGTAAAACATTTTTCTTTCGAGCATTCATTTACAATGTATGTGGAATTCCCCCGCCTATTTTTATTAATAAATCTTAGTAGTTTTCTTTGGATATTTGCTAACAAACTTGTTTAATTTAACATTAATATTTCTTTATAAACTTACTCAAATGCATTTAGTAAAATAATACACCACATTCCTAATGACTTGTAAAGTGGATACAGAAAAGTAGTAATACAGTTCTGTTTCTACTATAAGTTAATAATGCAGGGAAAACCAACAAGGTGGTTAAATATATTTACTCCTTCTTTCTGCAAATTTTACATTTTAATAAATATACTTGGATTAATACTTCAGGTGATTAAAAGTTTATTAGAATTCCTATGGATGAACAAGAGATGTTAAATTAAATTAAACGTCTCCTATGAGGACAGGCTGAGAGAGTTGGGGCTGTTCAGCCTGGAGAAGAGAAGGCTTCAGGGAGATCTTATAGTGGCCTTCCAGTACCTGAAGGGGCTACAAGGAAGCTGGGAGGGACTTTTTGCAAGGGCAGTTAGTGATAGAACAAGGGGTAATGGCTTGAAACTAGAAGAGGGTAGGTTTAGATTAGATATTAGGAAGAAATTCTTTACTGTGAGGGTGGTCAGACACTGGAACAGGTTGCCCAGAGAAGCTGTGGATGTCCCCTCCCTGGAAGTGTTTAAGGCCAGGTTGGATGAGGCTGTGAACAATCAGGGCTAGTGGAAGGTGTCCCTGCTCATGGCAGGGGCATTGGAACTAGATGATCTTTAAGGTCCCTTCCAACCCAAACCATTCTATGATTCTATGATAAATATAGTTCCTCATACTTGCTAATATTGGAAAAATACATTTTTTTCTTTTTTTTCTTTTTTATTTTTATTTTTTTTTTTTTTTTTTTTGCATTTTTACATGATGTACAATATTCAGTTCTGCATACTGGAAGAAAAATGGCAGTCACTGGAAAAAAATACAGTACAGTACAGTACAGATAGACCATGACATTCAAAACAGGACACTGGGAAATTTCCATATCAAATTTTTATTCTTTATATTCTTTCTCTGCATGAGTACAGCCCTCAGCAGGATATCAGCACTACAGAATGCTTATTATAGCAGCAGAGTCCTTAATAGAATGAAATAAGAAAGAGGTCAGACTCATAAATTAATTTTCTTCTTTGGTTGCTGGGGTTATGATAAATATCCCATGCTGATGCTTTTTCCATTCCACCTGTTAGTGCTTTTTCATAGGCTACATGGCTGACTGTTAACTCTCTTTTTAGTAACAAAAATGTAGCAGGTGCATTGGTTTTCATTAGGCACTGACACTCTAATAGTATTGTTGAGGTGCACCTTAATATTTGTTTAAAAATGTAAAAATATTGTTTAATAAGTTATTTAATCATAGCTTGAAAAATTAGGCTGGTAGGGGTAAATATCTCACTTAACTGAGTTTGTAGGATTTTTTTGCTCACAATAAAAGGTAGGGCTTCTAGGATAAACGTTTACCAGATGTTTCCATAAGCAGAGAATATTTTGCTCCCATTGCTCATGTGCTACAAATTATAAGAATAAATAGATATGGTAGTATTAATAAAGGCCGAAACTGAGTTTTTTCATGCACATCCTAATCACTAGGATTCTCTTTGTTTGATTAAAATGTCAAGAAGGCTATTAGGAAGCAAAGACAAAGGCGAACAAATGTCTAGAGATAAATAGCCATCTACCAAAACTCCAGGGCTCATTCAAAGCTATTAATTTCTATTCTCTGCCTCTGATCCTCTGCTGACTTGACTGGACTGGCTTTTTAAAGGGTCAAGAGAAATTCTCCAGTTAGACTGGTTGTAAATTTCACAACCATTTAAGCAAGGAGCCTGACTGACTCTCAGACCTCAGGGTCCAGGAGTGAGTGAAGCTGGAAGGGGTGTGTAGGTCTCTAAAACAGACTAACAAGATTTTAGATAATATAGATATGTATGTAGATCTTTCTTTGCTCAAAAATATTGTTCTTCTTCTTACATTATGCTTTCACTTAAGAAACTATCTACTCTGCTCCCCCCAAACATGAAATCTTGCAGAGAAGACATTATTTTACATAGAATCAACTGGAGAAAAGCTGATCAATGGGCAGTTTATCCTAGCCTAGTGGAGCCAGAAAAGTTTGCATTTTGCATAAGCCATAATGCACAAGGGTGTACACCCAGGAAAAGGAGGCAAGGTATAGGTGTATTAGGTCTTTAACTGTGGCATACTTGAGGTCAATTGTAAAGTTATCCATGCTTAAAAAAAGAAAAAATGAAATGAGTTGTCCAAATGCTAGTTCAATATTGGAGCTGACAAGACAACCCAGAAATCCTATGTTGTGATATAATCTTTCCTATAGGTTTTGCCGCTTATCGTGTTAATAGACATTGCTCTGACTGACTAAAACATTCCATAAGACAAGGATGAGCATCAAGTGTAGTCGCACTGAAGGAGGTAGAGGCCCAATTAAATGTACTACTGGAGTCAGAACAGATGCTTCATCTGTCAAGAAAAAAAGTTTGTAAGAGTAAAAGCGTTTGCTGAGTAAATGAGAAACAGAATAACAGAAAAAACAACTAATATTCCTTGCGGAAGTTAAAAATATATTTAGCTGAAGTGAGACTTTAATGTTTTTGCAATCAATTCCTCAAAACTACACAAGGTAGAAAAAATATTACATCTTTAATGAAATCTTAAGAACATTTAAGTCATAAGTAATATATTTATGGGAAAGTTAATTAAAACACAGTATCTACATTAAATAAAATACAGGATTTAAAGCATAAAGGCAAAATGGAGTAAAACTAGTCTGTCCTAAGCTAGTGGAATCTGAAGTGTCATTTCTATAACAAAAAAAAAAAAATCAAATATAAAAAGTACCAAATTATCAAAATCACCATCTGTTAAACTGTTAGGTTACACTTGGAATCAATGTAAATTTACTATTCACTGTTTCAGGGAGTCATCACACTGTTTCCCTGCTTTGTTTATGATACCCAACATTTTTCACTACTAAGCCTGAATTTTGCTGGTGTGTGTTTTTGTGACAATCATATATATATGTTCATGATTGAAATAGTACATTTCAA
Organism: Antrostomus carolinensis; assembly: GCF_000700745.2. NCBI lineage: Eukaryota > Metazoa > Chordata > Aves > Caprimulgiformes > Caprimulgidae > Antrostomus > Antrostomus carolinensis. Next base: position 5,674 of record NW_010321193.1, read on the forward strand.
GTGATATTTCAGAATATAGCTAACACTCAGTTTCTATCTGCTCTATCTGAACTGGCAGACAGAACAAGAGATGTATCCACAAATATTGTATGAGGTTGACAGTGTGTCACTGATTACTTCACTCACTTGCTCCTCAGACACTGCTTAGATCCACATCTGTGGGCTGGGTCTGCACATCTTTGTTCTGAGAAAGATAGTTTTAAAAAATCTAGAAGCTGGTTGTATTTATCCTATTTTCCCTTCACTTCTTCACAGATGCCTATGGAGATAATGCTAACAGCAACAACAAAGAGCAATTTATATTTATACAGAAACTTCTATCACCTTACAAACTATACAAGGGAATCAATCCACCAAATGTGACCTCCACCCATGGACTGAAATGCAATAGTTCTTTTAACAATACACAACCTCAGTATTACTGTCTTGAATATTAAAGTATGAATTGCAGGACAGTGCTTGTAACCTTTCATCCTATTTGCAAACTGGACACAACACTTCAAAACTTGTGTTCCAGATGACAGGCTTCTAATCAATACAAAGTTGTTTGGCAACCAGTTTCTCAAAAAAGATAAGGCTTTCAGTCCTCACACTGGTGTGAGGCCTAGCACTCAAATCCTTCAAAATAGATGTCCTAATTTATTATGCAAAGTTAGCGTATAGCATTGATAATGGAAAACATCCATGACTTCTTCAAGACATTTGAGAGTGGAACTGGGAGTGGAAATCAGGCATACTTACAATCATGGTTCTTACTCCTAAGCTGTTATTGTGTTTTGCATCATTATTCTGGACTACTTACACTGGAGGATGAGTATCATTTGTCTGATTTGATACCACTTCAACAGATATCTGATAATCACTTCATCAGAGATCCTTTGTAAGGGGACTAATGTGTCTGCTCCATCTGCATTTGACAGTATTCAGATAAATAATAACATTGTCTTAAATAATACATCTCTCTATTTCCATCAAGCTTCAAGTATACATTACATGATCAGGCAGAAGGTGTCTTTATGGATAGTAAAGTCAATGTGACATGGGAAGCATACTCTGTGGAACTGATAAGACAAATTATTTTAAGACACTTTAGACCTGTTTTATAAACAAGCCCTTCTACCCTTGGGTGTAAAAAGAAATGTAATAGCAGGGTGACATGATGACATATTTCAGGGATAGCAGAGTTTAGATTTATTTCTCAAGAAAAAAAGACGAGTCTAGAAAGTAGCCCTATTTATTGCAATGGGAGTTTTATAGGTGCCTGTTTCAGAATGTTTCTTAAACTGCTCAATTGTTCACAGAAAATCAGAGTATGCTTCTTGTCCTTGAATCTCACAGCACCACGAAAGATGGAACATGAAACATAGTTTGAAAATGATGTGCATATCACTTAGCAGTGTCATAAAATAACAGGATATTTGTTATATTGCTATAGAAGAAAAGGTTTAGCTTCCTGTAATTCTCAAGAGGTGATGGGGCTATGACAAAGCACTACACAGAGTTCATTTCAATCATACCTACAAGGTTAACTATTTGTGATGCATCTTTACCAACTTCTCTGGTAATACCAATTATGTCTACAAGTTCATGGAGGAAATAGAGAAACCCTGTGTTGCCAAAGGGTTTGCACAGCTCCAAGGCTTTTGATTTACTATAAAAATTTTGCAAAGCAGTCCCTCCATCTGCTATACCTGTTTTTTCCCTCTAAAAGCATTTTGAAACAGAAATGGCAATTTACTTGAAAATGTCCCAGCGTATTTTCTAAGACACATTTTCTTTCTGTTTTTTATTATTTAGCATATAAAAGGATACCAGATTCTAAGAGAAGGGCTAAAAATTATTCATTATCAACTAGTTCTGAAGTTCAAATAAAAGGTTCCATGCTTAAGAAAACCCATTCTTAATAATATTGGAATAAACGTGATGTTCTTACAGCTATTGGAAATTCTTTCTCTTATTCAGGAGCAGATCTTCTAATGCTAAAGCATGGTCTTCAAGCATTTTATTAATCTTGAAAGGGCAAGAATAAGGAGATTTTTTTTAAAACAATGTCTTTCTAGACCAAAAAGTACTTACAATACTATTCTTTGTTTTAATTTTCCTTTATTTTCTGTTCTTGATTGTCATCTTGTAATATTTTAGGACACATTGAATCGGTGATATTTTCTGTTTGACATGTCTGCTGATAGAAAATGAGTCATCCACCCGGCCTTCTGTCTTCATTAGCTGACAACACATATCTGTCGTGATTCCATCCTGTGAGGAAATCTCCGTCACTAATTTCAGCTCTCCAGTGTACTACCAAGCTGGAGTGAGAAGTGTCATAACTCACTCCTTTCTAGATGTGTATTTTCCCCCCTGGAATATTAGAATTTTGTTGGCTACTTCTTTCTTCTTAATGAACTGGCCTCCAACCACATGATTCATATTATAATTGGAAATTAAATAAGTAGCTAAGGAAGCCTAATTAAATATAAATTAGAATACAAAACACTGTCACTGGAAATTACTATCCAGTACTTAACCATTTTTGATCAGGACCTGAATCATACAATATAACTTCAAGACAATTCAGATTTAGAAAAGACTAACTCTTAACCTCAGGTTCATAGCAAAATACGATGATTACTACATTATGGAGGAAGTTGTGTAAGTACAAGTGCTACTTATGCTATTATGGTTAGATTTTAAAATTTGATCAACATATTTTTTATGTTTGCCCTTGGAGCAAAGAAGGATAAGCATTTTCTAGGCCATGTCAGCAAAAGCATAGCAAGCAGCTAGAGGAAATTGATTATTCCCCTCTATTTAGTGCTTATGAGACTGCATCAGGAGTGCTGTGCCTCCTTGGGCCTCCTCAATACAAGAGAGACAAGAACATACTGAAGTGAGTTCAGTTGAGGACCACCAGGCTATTGAGGGGGCTGGAGCACATGACACATGAGGAGAGGCTGAGAGTTGGGTCTGTTCATCCTGGAGGAAACTGAGGAGTGATCTAATTGTTGTCTTCAGCCACTCAGTGAGCAGTTACAGAGAAAAATGAAACACTCTTCTTGGAGGTAAACAGCAAAAGGACAAGAGGAAACAGCTAAAAGTTGCAGCAAGGCAAATTCCGATCAGATAGGGAAAAAGTCATCACAAAGCAGATGACCAAACAGGGGAAAAAGTTGCAGAACCTTCGCTTTTGAAGATATCAACCAACATTTGAGTAATGCCTGAAGTAACTTAATGTTACTTTGGATCTGGCTATGCTTTGAGCAAGTATTGGAACCAGATGATCACCAGATGTATGTTCCAATCTCAGTTATTTTGCAGTTCTACTTGGTATTTCCATATTAGATCCAATTCTGTTTAGACACCTCCTGTCCATTTCCACGATCACGATACACAGAAAATTTTATTATTTGCTTATGGATCTGTCTTGTTGGATGATCATTGGCTGAGGCAAGCTGCTCCAGAGTAGGCTCAATCTGCAATGGAACAGCAGGTCTTGGTGCACAGATGGTTTTCTGGAAGCAAGGACCCCAAATGACCAAAGAGCTATTACATAGCATGTGACACGGTGCTCAACATATAAAGTTGGGGGAAGAAAAAAGAAGGGGGGACGTTTGGACTGACAGCATTTGTCTTCCCAAGTAACTGTTATGAGTCATGAAGCCCTGCTTTCCTGGAGATGGCTGAACACCTGCCAATGGGAAGTAGTGAATTAATTCCTTTTTTTGCTTTGCTCGCATATGTGGCTTTTGCTTTACTTATTAAACTGTCTTCCAGCCAAAACCAGCACTTTTGCAATATTACAAGGGGTAATGGTTTTAAACTAAAAGAGAGTGGATTCTGACTAGGTATAAGGAAGAAAGTTTTTACAGTGAGAGTGGTGAAACACTGGAACAGGTTGCCCAGAAAGGTGGTAGAAACCCCATCCCTGGAAACATTCAAGGTCAGGCTGGACAGGACTCTGAGCAACCTGATCTAGTTGAAGATGTCCCTGCTCACTGCAGCAGGGTTGGACTAGATGACCTTTAAAGGTCCTTTCCAACCCAAACTATTCTATGATATTATGATTCCATGATTCTATGAATAAAGAGGTTCTCACCATTTTGGACTTAGATCCTCTGTTTTACTTTATATTTTCCTTATCAAACTATATATTTGTACTAAATTCTCAGTATTGAATGGATATCTGTTCTGAATTAACAATACTAACTTAAATGAAACTACTAGAAGTTGTTTAAATCCCAATGGCAATCCCACCTTTTATAAACCAAACTTTGATTTGTGTCCAGAATGCCATGCACAGGTACACAGAATTTAAAATTTCCTGGGTTTGTGTGTAATCAAGCAAAGTTGGGTTTTTTTTCCTTTTTTTCCCCCCTAAAATAGACCAATTTACATTCAAGCCCTAGCCTATTCCCAGGGGCCTGTGGGCTGAGTCTCAAGGTTCCTTTCCAAATCTAGCTCTCCTGTGCTGCATTAGAGAAGTCTACTGGGTAAGCTTTGGCATAGGATATCAGCTGATTTTTAAGTAAAGTAATCTCTTTCTTCCTAAGCTGTTTATAATAAAACTTCAAGTTCTTATTTTCCACCACAGCAGCTGAATGATAAAGAAGGAGGCCAAAACTGGCAAGTGGCTCTCTCCAGTCAGAATGCACCTAGTGTTTCTTTTGTTTGTTTTTTTTAAAAAGGTAGAAGTCTTATAACTTTTCAGCTGCTATATAATACTCTAATTTGCTGATAAGGGAAGACCAATTGCTATGAAAAAACTGGTAGCCCTAGAAAAGCCTCCTTTTCTGCAAAACTACCTGAATAAGAAATTAGTGGAAAATCTGCCTGTTTCTCAATCTGAAACTTTGTTAATGAATCGCCTGTTATTCTTACAGGGCACTGGACAAACCTTAAGGAGGAAATCAAACTGAGGTTCATTTGGGGTTCCTGTCATAGACCAACACTATGGAAGCAGATATGAAATTGCAAATCTAAAGATTACCTGTTTGAGAAATTCAAAGAGACTTAGCTCTTCCTCACAGCTCCACTGATATTGAAATCAGGTGAGATGCTTGAGCTGAACTATTAGTGGCCACAACCCACTTGTCTCTGAAATTTGTGCCTCAGCCATGTTTTGAATAAAGCAAGTATATTTAATCTGTATTTATGTGTGCTTTGAAAACATATTTTTAAAGACCTGCAGGATTCTCAGGATGGAGATGTTGCACCATCTGAAGCTTCCATCTCTCTCCTTCTTCTGGTCTGACTGCTGGACTAGTCTTGCTGTTACTTGTATTTTTAATCCCCAGACAACATTTCTTACTACTGGATCTCTAGCTACATTTCCCCAAGTTCCATTTAGACTTCTTATTTTTCTCATGTACTGCACAAACACACTCAAGTCAAATATTATAGAAGAACCTGTCTAATTCCTCAAGTCCTGAGTTAATTTGGGATAATCATAGCTGAATTTCTACCACAATCAATGCCAAATCTCATTTATAGTAGTGAAGCACAGCAGGGAACCGTTTCATTTAAAAGCTGCTCAAACATATACTCAGAATTCTTCAGAGCAATAAGGGAATGTTAACAAGATTTTCATATAAGCCCAGTCTAGAGAGTCAAATTATTACTTGTAATAATAATTAAATCATTAATAATGATTTGATATAATCTCACAAGATTAAGTCCTGACATAGAAAAGCTATTAGAAATTGATTACTCTTATTTATTGGATAAAGCAAAGACACAAGGTTCCCTGTTTTCTCTGAGAAGGACTCTATCTGACATAGCTATGGAATAGCTGCTGGAAATAGTTAACACACAGCAAGACAGTACTGAGCTTCTGGGAAGCAAAAACTCTTTAAAGAAAATCTCAATTTTTATGGATATGTCCCTATATTCCACATTGATAATATGTTTAGTTTCAGTTTCATGCAATTAAGATTGAGAAAACAAAGAAAAGAAATTCAGTAGAAGAAAAGAATGAAATATGGATGAAAGTACAGGCGGAGGAGAGTCAATGTTAAATTGTAAATTATCTCTGCTGGCATGAAAAACAGTTTGTAAAGTAAAACAAAATTATTCTAAGGAAAACAAAGACAACCTAGTCTGAAATTCCATTGTTAAAACAAATCTCAATCAAATGATTAATTCTACCTTCGCAATGTGTCAGTTACAAATGGCAACAATCAGAATCAATGGTATATAATTTGTCATCTCTTTGAAGACTCAAAGATTGTTGATAGGCAAAATACCGATGAAGCTAACATTTGTTGGGTAAAACATGATTAATATTCTGCTCCATGATAATTTTCTTTCTTTAAAGAAAGAGACACTGTTTCAATCAAATTACAGTTTTGTCCTTCCAAGGGCACAATAAATCACTAATATGTTCAGATGTTCACAGAAATCTTTGAATAAATTTATTCACTTAAACACATTTGAAACTTCACATGCTGTGATTTGGTAAGCATAATAGATATTCCTGTTTGAACACATTTTCTATCAGGTTTTTTATATAATAGTAAGATTGTGTAATAGTAGGATGCTCTGCAAATTAATATAACTGCATTTGGATCAATGGAAAACTGAACATGATAAACTAGGAAGACTCCCTTAATTTCTCTATAATAGGAGCTGAAAGTCTTGAATATTTATTCAGGTCTCCAATCATATGTGAAAAATCTTTGTTAACACATATGAGCAAAACAATATTTGAAACTTCAAAATAGAACAAACTGAATTTTCATTAACCAAGTATAATTTAGGTTCAACAAGAGCAAGTGCAGAGTCCTTCACCTGGGGAGGAATAACCACATGCACCAGTACAGGTTAGGGGCTGACCTGCTGGAAAGGGACTCTGAGGAAAAGGACCTGGGGGTGCTGGTGGACAGCAGGGTGGCCATGAGCCAACACTGTGCCCTTGAGGCCAGGAAGGCCAACAGTATCCTGGGGTGCATTAAAAAGAGCATGGCCAGCAGGTCAAGGGAGGTTCTCTTCCCCCTCTACTCTGCCCTGGTGAGGCCACATCTAGAATAAGGTGTCCAGTTCTGGGCTCCCCAGTTCAACAGGGACAGGGATTTTCTAGAGAGAGTCCAGCGGATTCCACAAAGGTGATGAAGGACCTGGAGCATCTCCCGTATGAGGAGAGGCTGAGAGAGCTGGGACTCTTCAGCCTGGAGAAGAGAAGACTGAGAGGGGATCTTATCAATGTCTATAAATACCTGAAGTGTGGGGGCCAAATGGATGGGGCCGGGCTCTTTTCAGTAGTACCCAGTGACAGAACAATGGGAAAAAACTGGAAGGCCAAAATTCCATACTAACCTAAGGGAAAACTTCTTTACTGTGAGGGTGATGGAGCACTGGAACAGGCTGCCCAGAGAGGCTGTGGAGTCTCCATCTCTGGAGATGTTCAAAACCTGCCTGGACACTTTTCTGTGCAACCTGTTGTAGGGAACCTGCTTTGGCAGGGGGGTTGGACTAGATGATCTCCTGAGGTCCCTTCCAACCCCTACCCTTCTGTGATTCTGTGATAATGTTGCTTGTTCATGCTGCATTAAATCTAGAATGTTGCAGTACCTTTTTTTTTTTTTTTTTTTTTAAGACCCTACAAATAACAACTTCTACTATCTATCCCAAATTTTTGCTGAGAATTTCCACTTCCTACTTTTTGGGTTTTTTTTTCCTCTCAGATGTTTTGGGGCTCTTTACCTTAATATATTAAGGTAAAGAGCAGTCTCTTCAGTCTACAGGTGATTCTTGAAAAATTTATTTCTACAGCCTGCTTGTAGAGTTACTTGAGTTATCAAAACTGTAAGACTTACTGGGGACAAGCAAATGGCCACAGCAGTAGTTCAGTTGAGAGCTATAGGAGCAGGAATACTCAGAGTTCAGTACTGTCAATGTACCTTTCTCTTTCACAGTTTATCCAGAGACCAGTGGAAACAGCTTTAAGGAATGCCATATTTTAAAGCATTCATATGAAGTCTGGGTGTATTTCAGTATGATATTGCTCACCTGAGTAGAAACTATCATACTCAGCATAGGTTTGTGAAATATCATATTAGACAACAGCAAAACTACACCTGACTGTAACTGTCCAGATCAAGGGCCTACCACCTCATCCAAAAATAGAGATAAATAATAATACCCTCTGCAATTTTTTTTTTCTGTTTATTCAGGCATAGTCTGACCAAAGAAGCACTATTTAGTTGTAGAAGTACTACTCTGAGAGAAAGCAATTGTAAAAGTATTGCTTTGAGTGAAAGCTAAGCACTAACCAGCTAAACAGGACCATCAGTGAAAGAATTTTAAGACCAAGATTATTTAGAAGGGGGTACAGTAAAGCATCTGCCCTTTTAATGTCCGGGGAGCCCAGGGCCAGACAGCTGTGTTTAATTAGAAAACCCAGTTGGGAAAGTAGGGTGTGACTGTAAAAGCCAGCAAGTAGTACAGATGAGCGTATGTTAGAAAAAGACAGCAGCCTATAATACTGGCCTTGTATCAGGGTGGTTGTGGGAGGATGCCTGTAGGAATGATTGTGTACTGTGGTTAGGAGGTCTAGCTTTTGAAGAACAGAAGACGTGAATATTGTGAAACATCTTTGGTAGTCTGATATAGGGTGTAACAGGGTATTTTAATTAGATCTTAACACCTGTGTAATATATCTTATTTACTCATGGTAGCAGGATGTTCTAGGATTTTTCTCTGCAACAGGCTTTATTGTCTAACAAGCACAACTATGAATTAAGTTTTCATTTTTAGTTGGGTGGGTTGTTTTGTTTTTGTTTTTTCATTTTCAATTCAAAATTAAACTGTATTAAACTAAATGCTGGAACATGCCAGTTCCAGAAAGCTATATATTTCATTATGTTTAATTGAGTAAAACAGTTCTCATGAATGCTTTTGGATGCTATAGAATTTATGAACAAACTGTTAAACTATTTTAGGCTTATTTTTAAATTAAATGCTGAAAGTCACACTGATGAAGAGGTAGGGAAGACATTTAAGATAAATAAAAGGAACTTTGCAGAAAGTGCTGGTGAATCTAAAATATTATTAACAGAGATTTGTTCTGGAGCAGTCTGATCCTGACAAGTCACTTGAAAGGATTGACTGTGGAAGGACTAATTATACAATGAAACATCCTTTCTTAGTACTATCAGTAACTAGGGATGTGGTGCATTGTGGACTTCCTTTCTGTTCAACAGGATTCACATCAGTAGGTTTGGTATCTGCAAGACATGTAGCATGGAACAGATATTAGGAGAAAAAAAAAGAAAAAAATGTTTTGAAACAAAGTATGAAAAGGCAAAGTCTAGTTTATGTTTTATTTGGAGCTTACTATTTTCAGTGTCTCTAGAAAACTATCCAGACTGCTATAACCACTCTTCTGTAATCCTTCAAATGCACCATTTTCTCATAACAATTACCAGACTAACAACTGCATACCAGATTCAAACTGTCTTTAAATGCCCAGTTCTAAAAACTGCTTACTCCAGGCATACTCTTTATATAACTGTATCAGAGCATAAATGAAAGAGTACTGGGGATGTTTTGTGTAGTTCATTCTTGCAAGGCCAGCAACCCCTATGTAACCATAGCAGTCATACCACGTGAGGCCAGGAGGACCCAGGAAACCACATCAGAAATACCAGAACTGGTGTCAGAAAGACCAGAATAGATAAGGATGTACAAAAAAAAAAAAAAAAAAAAAAAAAAAAAAAAAAAAAAGGGGGATCAAGGAGGAAAATACAGTATGTAACAGGTTAAGTAATTTGACCAGAGCTGCTGGGGTAACCTGTGGAACAGCCCTGGGTTTTAGAAATTCTTTACTGTGAGAATGGTGAGACACTGGAACAGGTTGTCCAGAGAAGTTGTGGATGCCCCGTCCCTGGAAGTGTTCAAGGCCACGTTGCATGAGGTTTTGAGCAATCTAGTCTAGTGGAAGGTGTCTTTACTAATGGCAGGGGGGGTCAGAACTAGACGATCTTTAAGGTCCCTTCCAACCCAGACCATTCTATGACTCTACAATCAAACATGAATGTCTACAGGAAGTGAATGCTTTCTTAATGGTAAAACACCCAGCTGAATGGAATAAGCATCCTGGTATCACATTGTCAATGCCTGCTTAAGGCTTGAGAGCATTTGCACCTTTTGATGTTTAAAAAAAACCCAAAAAAACAACAGTGTGTTCTCGTTTGCTGAAGTATGATGTTGCAAGTGGATTGTATTTGATATAGATAGAAACTGCAAATCAAAGTAGCTTGCTCATTGATTTTATGTATTTAGATAAGAAGAAAATATTTGTGAGATAAAAATCGACTCAAATTCCTGAAGCTCTAGAGACCATTATTTTCAAGTACTATCACATATTTTTGCATTATTTTCTTTTTTGTTTTGATTTACCTGCTTAGGATAATCAGAAATCAGGGTTATGGCTAATGAAAAAAAACCTGCAACCCTGTTTGGCATTATAGATTTTTAGCAACATCCAGTGGCTGCACAGTTTCTCTATTGTTTATCTGTTTCTTTTCTTAAGCATTTTCTATGGCAATACATATATCCTCATTTGTGATCTGTTTAAAAGAATCAGAGCTCAGCAGAATATACTGTCAACCAGTCACTCAGTTTGGAAAGTAAAACAATTTTGAATTTACTTTTCAAAGTAAATAGTCTTAAGAAACATAAAATGAGGAAACTTTTCACAGTAATTCAATAATTCACTGCAGTGCCTCCACAAATCAGAATTTAACAGTTAAAACATCAACAACAACAAAACCTAAAACAAAAGAAATTTTATCAGCCACTGAAATAGTGGTGTTTTGTCTCTGTGTACATACATGGATTTTATAAACTGGAATTTTATTGTATAGATAGAAGCTAATTAAACTCTAAGTGCATAAAAAATTATTCTAGAGCAAATGTTATTTTATTCCACTTCTTTTTAATAAATGTTCTTGTACATAAAATTCATAAATGGAAAATAATGACTTCTACGTTTCAAATTTTTTTTTTTTTTTTTGCATTTAAGCTGTCAGAACAAAATTATTTTAAATTTGCTTAATAGTTTTGCCTAAAAAATAGAATACAAAGAATCAGAAAGCAGGAATAATGGCGTCCAGCTCTATTCTTCTGCCAGAAATACAGAACAGAACTTCTGGAAGCAATTTTTCCTGACTATTCTCCATATACATGTACCCAAAGTTGGAAGTAAGTAATGGATAATGTTCTGGGTATACGAGCAATCTTCTCTTTCTCACTGACTGTAGCTGAGTTCTACCAGATCTACCAAAAAAAAGAAATATCAAAGGACTTTCTACGAAGGGAAGTGTTTCCTTAAAAAAACCCCCTGTTACATTACTAATTCAAGAGGTATCAAAGAGAGACGTAACTCAAGAAATGAAACAATGGTCCATGTGCTAATGCCATATAAGCAGTAAGGCTGACTGCTTGACCCACCAATCTTTGCTTTTCTCACCTCAGACTGAGACTGCTTAGAAGTCACCCTAAGCTTGTCCTATCCCTCTGTGCTGGGTAGCAACATAAAGTGCTCAGCTCTGTTCATGCAGCTCCAGTCTGAGGCCTGAATTCTGAACAATCAGTGTGTTTTCTTTGTTCCAACAACCCAGGTGTCTTTTTGAGGCCACTCCATTTTCTTTCATTGACCTGACAACCCTGTTTGAATTACTGGTGTGACACTCTAGGAACAAAAGCAGTACTTACTGAGGAAAAATTCCCTTCTAACTCTTAAAGGATGATACAACTTGTTGAAAAACTAAAATCCCTGATCTGTACGCGAGGGCTGTGCTTGCTAACTGTGACAGGAGAAAAAAAGATGAGCTATTGGTTTCAGTTTCCTGAAATAAATACTGTTTTTTTATAGAAGCTGCAGAAAAAGAACAAAGGAGCTAAAGATCATAAGACAGGTCACAGAATACTCTGGGAGAAAAGCTATTAAAAACAATTCTGTCTTTCTGCAGTTTTTCCAGGTCATTTTCCCTTCACTCATTATAAGTAGTAAAATTTACATGAAAATAGGATCTTGGTTTCTCAGGCATTTATCTGTTCTTTATAATTATCCTCTTGAAGTCATAATCCTGGTTCCTGTGGTAATTAGGTTTTCCATACGTTTTCAGTAGTTCTTTCAAGGTAAGCATGGGGCTAGGCTGTAATCCAATAATAGGATCCCAATAGCATCATTAAGACCAAGTTTTTCCAATACAGGAGCCTAAAATCATGTCTAAAGATCTAAGAGTCTATTATGTCCATGAGTAGACAGCAGTAAATTTACTTTTTTATTTTTTTTTAATTGCTGATGTTGGGAACTCATCTGTGTCAGAGGCTTAGCATTCCTGAAAATCTCATTACTTATCAGCATTTCTAAATCTAGACAATTTTTTTTATTTTTATTTTTTTAAATTGTGACCTACTTAAATAGGAGCTGTAATAAGGATGCTCAATTGCAAGTGAGAGCCAGAGCACAATGGTAGGAATTAATCCATTTAACCCAGAAATATAAAGGTCATTCCAGCCTCATTTTGAAAATATTGATAACCTTATCTATCATGAAATATTTTTAAAACTGAACACAGAATGTCAGCTAATTTAAGTTTTGTATCATACATAGCCTTTGCTGGGTTTTGGTGATAGCTTGTCTTTCCATTTATTCTTGTACAGATGGACTCTATGACACTATTACTCAGAAAAAAAAAAAAAAGTTTATGGGCCATGTAGGTATGGCAGAATATTTGCTAGTGCAAAAGGTTAATCTAAAGTTACTACATCATATACCTGTACCTTTATTTTCTAAATCTAAATGAACTCTTAATTGACATAAGTGAAAAATAGCACAATGTGTTATGTTTGTGTGGTTTCAAATGCCTGTTGAAGTAATATGCATTTATTGCCTATGTAAACAACTTTCCTATCAGATATTATCAGTCTCACATTCAAATTCAGAGTTTACAGTAATCTTCACATGATCTTCCACTGCAGATATCATGGAAGAGTTATAGGTGAAGGGTGCTACTTTTTTTCATATTACATACTTGTTTTTCAGTAGCCTAGCATGGCACATAGGCAAAAATACTGTAAAGATCACCATACTGTCAGATACAATTTGACTACGTTTTCTGTTTTCTACTGCTTGGCATTATTTAGGCTATTCTGGGTCCAAAATGTTGTATTAAAACATTCCTTCAGGGCAATAATTCTTTTGAGATGAGCTGCTTAAATCAGCAGTGGCTTGGCACAAAAATCTGTTATATAACACACCTGCCTGGGATTGATATGAAGTACAGGGGCTGAATTTGACCTGCAGATTGTCTTGGAAAAGAACATAATTAGGAGAGCTCATTTGCATTTCTGCCATATTATAAGGCAGACATAGATTACATGATATAAAGTATGTATAAAATAACTTGTATTTAAAAATTCTAAAGCTGTTTGAATCTGAGACCTTTTTTGTAAGCAACATACATTTATTTTATATAAATGCTCTGAAGAACACTAGCCCCATCCCTGGAAAGTAAAAAGAAGAGAGAAGTCATCCTTGATAAGAACATATGACCATTATTTAGCATGTGAAAGATATTTAACTTAAAATAAAAATAATTTTAAGTAGAAAAAGAGCAATAAGAATATTTAGTCACAAATTAAGTGTGTAACGTTTTTTGCTGTCATGCATTTGTTTACTATTTTTTCTTTCCTTAAATAGCTGTGCATTCCCTTTCTTTTCCAAATATTTTCTACATGTCATACTATACTATCTTTTCAAATTCATTGAGAATTCTGATCTACAGTAAAATTTTACCTGTCATGATTTGAATTTACTGTGAAATATTTAGCAGTGCTTACAGTATCTGTGCAAAAAGTGTGATTATTTTTTTTTTTTCAAGTATACTTTTCTAAGTCTAATTAGGAAAGTCTAGACTTCAAATTTTAACTAAAATAAAGTTACATTTTTGGCACAAATTTTGAAGTGAATTTTTTTAGTTGTGAATTTACTGTTACTATACTTGATTTCCTCCAATCTCTTTGCCAAATTTTTATCAAATCTTATTTTATCTGAATATTCTTCATATTAGGATGATTTGCAGTAATTAACTCAGTTATTTAACTTACACAGTTATTGTAGACACTTTATAGGTTTGATTTTCTACAAGATGCTGAACTGTCTGACCTTGATCCAATGAACTGATTAAGTATCTGCTTAACTTCAACCACATAAATGATTCTACTGGGAATTTTGCAGGTTCAAGTCTTTCATAACCAGTCTTTGAGCAAATAGTCTTTTCCCTGATTTATTTTTTATTTGATATCCCTCAAGTTATTTCTTTCTGAACTTACATTTTTAACTCTACATATTCCTCAAAATCCTCAGTGAACATTGTCTTCAGTATGATACCAAAGCTGACTGGTGTGATTAACCACAAGAAACTGGGATGTTTTTCCTTCGTTTAATTTTTTACTGTATTTTTTACAAGAAGGAGATTTAAGAAACCACCATTATTTTTAATCCCTCAGGGATAGTCAGAAGGTAACTGCAAACTATTGTAACGGAACTCTAGCTTCACTGGGAAACATGCACCCTAGACATCCAAGATTATCTCATCTCTGAAACTGTAGATATGTACAGAAAATATTGTTATTCAAACACAGGATTCCTTTAAAAGCAAAAACACCCTAGCATGGGGAAGGGAGGGAAGAAACAAGGTACAGCACCTTGTGTTTTCCCCCATATAGAGTCAGGATATAGTTGAGTCTGGAAACAGATGCAGGTGTCAGATATGAACCTGGATCTCCCAATTAAGGTATTACTTGAGAGCACTCTAGTTGTCAGTCCTCTACATAGAATAAGAAAAGAAGCAGGCAGAGCAGGAAGTGTGAAGGACTTCAGGAACCCAGAGGATGTGAAGCTAGTTGTCTAGTCAGTCTGATATCCATATTGTCAACTAGAAACAAGTTTAATTTTGCATGATTTCCAGAGTCCAGGAAATGTGTGCGCAAGCAGTGTGAGAAAAAAGGGAATAAAAAACCCCAAGCTGCAGAACACAGCAGGGAAGTGGAGAATCTCACAGCATTGCCCTTGCTGTTGTACACAGGTGTCCACAATAATCACCTGGTAGGTAGCTTCAAAGTCATAAATAGGCAAATCCTTCCAAGCCATACTTAGCAAGCAAAACTACTTAAACTGGATGATACATGTTTCTGTGACATACTCCTGTTGGAGAGAGGACTAGGACCTAAGCCACAGACATACGTACAGAATCATAGATATGCTGGTTGGAAGGGTCCTCTGAAGGTCGTGTAGTCTAGCCTCTACTGAAAGCAATACTATGTCCAACATAGATTAGGTCAGATATGACTTTGGCAGAAGCATTTTTAATACTCCTAGGGAAGGACCTTCCACTATCTCTCTGGTTAAACTATTTCAGTACAGTACTACCTTCCGTATAAACTGTTTGGTTTTTTTTTTTTAACAATGTATGACCTAAATCTCTCAAATGATAGTTTGTAGCCATTGTCTCTTTGTATATCTTTTGACACAACAGAGGAGAGTTTGCTCTGTTATCTTTTACTACTGTTCAAGTTGTTTCAAGCAGCTGTTAAGATTTCCTCTTAACTTTTTTTTATACCAGACTAAACAAGTCCAGTTCAAATAGTTTCTCTTCATGGATCGTCTATGCCCCTGGTGATCTTGGTAGTCTTCTACACATAATATTGTGGCCCCTAGATGCAATATTCTAGGTGAGACCTCACCATCATCAAGCAGGCAGGATAACAACTCCCTTCAATTTGTTGGCCATGGTCCTCCTAATGTAGCCGGTATGCATTCTGTCTTGCAATTAAAGTATTTTGTGTTCCTATCTAATCCAGTACCCAATGTAACTCTTGATGACTGCTCAGACCATATGGAATTATTTTGCCTCAGGTGGTGTGGTGTTTTTTTCTTACTGAACTTTCTTAGATTTCATTTAACCTAATCTGCAAATTTATCAAGATTCTTCTGGACTAAAGGATTAGGCTCCCTTTAGCTTAGAATCATCTGCAAATTTTCTCCAAAAGCATTGTATATGATCACCCAGACTGACTTTGAAGAAGTTGGACGTTATGGCTCTTGGCACTAACTCTTAGAGTACTTTACTCTTTCCAGGTCACCAGATGAACGTCCAACCACGTGCAGCCAATTTTCAACTTACTGAACTGTTTTCTCGTTCAGTGTGTACATGTAGCTTTCAAATAACATCACTGAGGCAGATGGTGTGAAAACCCTTACTAAAATAGAGGTATCCACCATTCACTCTTCATCCACCCAGCCAGTCAAGTACAACTTGCCTTTCCTAAATCCATACTGGTTTCTCCTGATTGTCTTCTCATCCTTCATTTTCTTGGAAATGGATTAGAAGAGGATGTGCCCCAGGGAATGAGGTGAAGTTGATCAGCTTGTGGTTCCCTAGGTCCTTCTAATCAACTATTCTTAAAATAGACATAATGTTAATATTTCCCATTGCCAGACTTCTTCTGATTACCACAGTTTTCCATATGTGATAAATAGCATTCTTACAATTACATTGTCCATCTCTTTCAACAATCTCGGGTGAATCTGATCTGGTACCTTGGATCTAAACTTGTCCAGCTGTTTTACAGATGAAGAAGAGTGCTAGAATTGTAGCAAGATTGGTGCTGCAAGTCATGATGAGGCATGGATACAAGATTAACCTAAAATTGTTGTCCTTCTTTACCTGTGTACAAAGGTGGTTGTTGCACTACTTAAAGACTTACTAGAAAAAAAAATTACTGCTGGATTTTGTGCCTAGCTTTCAGAGGCTTGACATTTAAGTTCTTCATGTATATTGAATGAACAATATAAATGATCAAAGGTATACAGAGCATCTTTTGAATGCAGTATGATTCATAGCCTTTCAGCAATTTACACAAGATAGTTCTGAAGCCTTCAGGTGAATCTCTGAAGTTTTCTTGTACTAATCCCTTGAAACCTACATTTTTATATTAATCCTTTGCTGCTGATCACTTGCTCTTTTCTCAAAGCTTATCCTTTGGGCTAGAGGCATAGCTAATAAAAACTAAAGTCTCCACTTCATGCAAATTGAGGATCTGTTCCACAATGTGATCATACAGATATTTTCTGACTAGAAATGTAACCTGACTGTCTGTGATCAGTAACAGTAAAATCACATAGCACTTACTGAAGATCATGCACCACTGCTTACAGAATTCCTTATTGCATTTTCAAATTAAATGTCTTTAATTACCCAAAGTGTCCTTACAATATCTTGGCTTTTCTGATAAGGTTTTACCTCTAAGTGCATATAGTCTTCCATATTTCTCAATCTTCCTAGAGGCTAAATCTCCAGCTTTCATTTTCTGGGTGCTTTACTCACTTCACTTTATTAGGGCATGGATCCTCTCGTATTAACTAACTAGGTGGCTTTTGCTAAGTGTGTATCCCAGTGTTTGAAGGTTCCACCACCCATTGCTTTTATTGTAGTTTTTAACAGTCCATTGCACCATTTGACTTTCCCAGAAGTTGGTGCATGATAGGGCATATGATATACCCACTCAATGCCATGTTCTTTGACCCAATTGTCAATGAGAAAAAGGCTGATAACATACCAGTGTTTGCTTTTTTGTTGGTGGAAGTGAAAGACTTTGTGTTCTGTTGGTCTACAAGCACAAGATCTAAGGGGGTGAGGGATATTTAAATTAATAAGCTAAATTGGTGTTTGGGTACGCCAATGAGATATTCCATATCATAGCATGTCACATCTAGTATATTAGTGAGGGTCTCTTCCTCTTTTAGCTCTCTCTGGCTTTCGCTTGGGCTCTCGCTCTTCCAGGATCGCAGTTTCGGTTCAGGATTATTGCTCCTCTGGGATCATGATCTGGGAATGGGCTGGGCTTGGTCGGTTGGTGGTGAGCAGTTGCACTGGGTATCACTCATTTGTATATTTTGTTACTGTTATAATTATCACTACTATTTTAATACTAGTATTATTTTAAATTTTCTTTTATTTCCATTATTAAACTGTACTTATCTCAACCTACAAGCTTCCTTACACTTGCCCACCAACCCTCTCCCCTATCCCCTGGGGTTGGGGGGGAAGTGGGCGAACAGCTGTGTTGGCTGCTGGCCAAGGGCTAGCCCAGTGAAACTATCACACATGGAAACCTCATACAAGAATTAAGGCAAACTAGGTTTCTTTGCTATTAAGTGTTTAGCTTCAGAGCTTGTTTTGACCAGCAAGTACTCTCTGAGTGCTGAAATCACTGTTAAAAGAACTCTTCCTTCTAGGTTGTGAATACTTACTGTTTGCTCGCAGGTTACATGGAATGAAAACAGTCAAGGTTTTCTCCTGGGCAATGATAACTGGTTTTGACTGTTGCTGGAAAATTTATTTTCAAAGAGCACAACTTTGAACTTAGAAAACTACATCCCTTCTGGAGGATGCTGTGTCTCTTCTGTTCCTGCAAAAATCACAGCAAGAAGTGACATACTTCTTCCATAACTTAGACTTTCCTAGGGAAGCTATACTGACATTATTATATTCTATAATCTCTCTACTTTAACGTAATTCTGAGAAATCTTTTTGACAGTTTCTTCTGTGAGAGAATACAAAAGGAATATTGCCAAGGGTCAAGACATGGTGAAGTGTCTGTTTCTAATAACTATTTATGTTCTGATTATCTTTTATGTGGTTGTCCCTATCACTGAAATCCTAGGGTATCCCAGCAGTCCAAGTGTACATGATTTCTATGATACCATAATTTCAAGTGTAAATCAACACTGTGAGAGTGATGCATCAACATGCTTCTTTATTCTAGATATGTTTTAATCTTACAGATCAGCTACTTTGCAGGTTTGTGCCAGTGTACTGTTAGATAAACTACCCTTGCAGGAGCAAATTCAGTATATTGAAATTCTTGGAAAATATATTTGTCATTGAACATCTCTTACTGTTTGGCAAAGGTCTGAGTTTTCAAAGGTCATGAAGGTTAACATTTGTAATAACCTTTGTAAACACAGTACTACAGATGAAACATTTTGCACTGCTGCCAAACGTATAAAACCATTCCAGTTTCAGCTCATATTCCATTAATCTTAAAAGCTGTCTCTTAATTACCATGAAACAATGTGCATTACAGTATTAAAATCCAGTTTAATTTTTTTTTTCAGATTAATAAAACTTATCTACTCTTGTGATTCAATGAGTATTAGAGCTGTCAAAGAGAAGTCTGCATTCCCTTGCAGTTTATGCGACATTAACTTTCTCTTCCTTTCTGAAATCTAGAAACCTTTGTGAGGTACTTAAAAAAATTTACAGTGAAAATTTGAAAAAATCTTAAATTTGAAGTACCTCTGTAGTCAAGTATCCATTAGCAGTGGCACATCTGAATAGTTCATTAGGTCTTGGAAGCTTAATTTCTGCTTAAAAATACAGAAGGCACCCTGTTGGCTTGTCTTAATATCAAATTAGATCAGAAAGCTGTTAAATCTGTTCTCTTTTTAAAGTATTTAATTGGTTGATTTCCTAATGTATTTTGTTTGTTTTTCAAATTTAAGAACAGATGTTGATACTCCTACAAACGCTTTTTTAGTTGCCAGTGTGAAATCCTACTGAGAGGAGAATGAAATCTGTCAGATCTACTGTACAGTACGCATGTGTTGTACTCAAGTGGAAAACCACTGCACCAATTAACAGGAGTGCAGGAAGTGGCATAAAAATTAGCCATAAGAATTCAAAACTCTCAAATTCAAACTATCTTATGTGAAACAGTCATGAATAATTACCAGCTTTTGAAAAATACAGCTCCCATGAATATCTAAGTATGAATTATAACTTTGAATTAAAATTCATTTGTTACATATTGCTATGTTTATATTAAATTCATAGATATGTCAGAACAAGCAATTTTCCAGTACTGAATAATATAAGTAGTTCCTAACACAGGAGAGCATTCA
This sequence comes from Antrostomus carolinensis, assembly GCF_000700745.2. Lineage (NCBI taxonomy): Eukaryota > Metazoa > Chordata > Aves > Caprimulgiformes > Caprimulgidae > Antrostomus > Antrostomus carolinensis. The sequence continues at coordinate 25,643 of NW_010321193.1, forward strand.
CCTCTCTTGCTTATCACTTGCTGTTGGCTTGTGCCTGATAATATCACATCAAAGTCTGCAGTGGAACCAAATGTAAGTTGACACAATATAGTGGAAGAATCATGTTGTACAGGAATAGAATAAAGCTATTTATTTTCTAACAGAAAATAAAGTCCCAGAAACTGTGACGATAAGTCTGACTATGAACTACAAGTTTCTGATAATTTCCAGTCCAGAATATTTGTAGATAATTAGTGTGTTCTCTTGGATGAGAAATACCTATAGTGGCAGACTTTATTAAGGCTTACACTTGTGTATTGGGGTATCTGAATTCTTATGAAGCTGATTTACAGAGAAGTATTAATCTGTTCTTGAAATCCCTGGTGTTCAAAGTTTAGACATAAATGAGAAAATAATCTTGGACAAAATTTACACATACAACCCTAAGTGAGTCTAGAGAAGTATTTTTATCCCTAACCATGTAATAATCAGAAACAAAAAAACAATATGAAAATTTTAAAATTAAAAAAAAAAAAAAATCCAGACACTTGTACCAACCCATGGTTTCCATTCAACACCTCAGAATGTCTACACTCACTAGAAGAACAATTGTATTGGTAGTACATCTGACACCTCTTACAAATGACACAGTCTGGTCATTTGTGAACAATATTGGTCTTGTGCTGCATTGTATCCTTTCCATATGTTGCCTCTAGACCAAAGCCATTAAATCACAGTGTATTGGGTCTGGCTGGGCTGGAGTTGATTTTCCCCGCGGCAGCCCTCAGAGTGCTGTGTTTTGTATTGGTGGCTCGAGGGGTGTTGATAACACCCCAGTGTTTTGGTTACTGGTGAGCAGTGCTAGCACAGCACCAAGGCTGTCTCTCCAACATTTCCCCCAGTAGGCTGGAGGTGGGGAAGGTCTTGGGAGGGGACACAGCCAGGACAGCTGACCCAAATGGACCAAAGGGATATTCCATACCATATGACGTATGCTCAGAAATAAAAGCAAGGGAAAAGGAGTGGGAGGGGAGGGCATTCGTTACTTCCGTTTGTCCTCCGGGAACCGCAACGCGTATGAAAACCTGGCTTCCCGGGAAGTGGCCAAACATCTCCTGCTGATGGGAAGTAGAGAATAAATATTTTGTTCTTTTGCTTCTGCGCTCGCAGCTTTGCTTTGCTTCTATTAAACTGCCTTTGTCTCAACCCATGAGTTTTTTTCTCTTGTGTTCCATCTTATCTTCTCCCCCTGCCCAATTGAGGAGGGGGAGTGATAGAGCGGGCTTTGGTGGGCATCTGGCCTCTAGCCAGGGTCAACCCACCGCACACAGGTATAGCCAACTCCAAGAATATAATTACAGACTCCTTTAACTTCATTTTTATTGGTTGAACACATAAATAAGAATACCCATAGGGGATCAGGCCAGAGGTTTTTGTAGTCTAGTTTGAATTAATCCCACATATGAACATGATTAATATTTAGGAAAAGCTTTGAATTCATGATTCTTCTCATCCAATTGAGATTCTAGATTCTATGGTTTTATACTAGAAAGAACTGGATGGCAGTACTGAATAAAGATATTTCCATCCTGGCTCTTTCTAGCACCATGCTGTAACTAACTTCCTTTCCTCTTGACTGCTCTGACTTTAGTCTTTTATGGGATGAGTTGTGACCAAGGCTGTGGAATTCCTGCAAATTTCAAGGCGGGGGTGGGGGGTGAGAGGGAAAGTGTGAGGCTTTTTTAAGCTCGATTACTCGATCTTATTTTGTTGTGGTTTAACTCCAGCCAGCAACTGAGCACCACACAGCCACTCACTCACTCTCTCTCCCTCCATGGGATAAGGGGGAGAATTGGAAGGGTAAAAGTGAGAAAACTCATGTGATGAGATAGAGATAGTTTAATAGGCAAAGCCAAAGCCAAAGCCACATGTGCAAGCAAAGCAAAACAAGGAATTAATTCACTACTTCCCATGGGCAGGCAGGTGTTTAGTCATCTCTGGAAAAACAGGGCTCCATCATGCATAATGGTTACTTGGGAAAACAAAATGCCATCACTCTGAATATCACCCCTTCCTTCTTCCCCCAGCTTTTTATTGCTGAGCATGACATAATGGCATATCCCTTCGGTGAGCTGGAGTCAGCTGTCTCAGCTGTGTTCCCTCCTAACTCCTTGTGCACTCCCAGCCTCCTCACTGGTGGGGTGGTGTGAGGAGCCGAAAAGGCCTTGATGCTCAGCAGTAATTAAAACATCCCTGTGTTACCAACACTGTTTCCAGTGCAAATCCAAAACATAGCCCCATAGAAGCTACTATGGAAAAAATTAACTCTATCCCAGTCAAAACCAGCACAGATTTACAAACCCAGACTACAAATGTTTCTGTAGGTCTCAGCTGAGGTCTGCCTCACTATGGGGGCAAGATTGAGTAGCAGAGTATTGGGAGAAAAGGTGTGCATATAAGGACGTTATTTTTGACAAATATTTTACATCATGAAAGTACCACCTAAATAATTTCAGGCTTCTTGTAGAACAAGAGAAGGAATATATACTTCCAGAACTCAACTCAAAATTTTCCTTTTTCTTTCATGTACTTGAACATCTATAGGGATGTAAGCCAACTCAAATGCCTAAAGTTAGACTGGTTGGATTTGGTCCATGGAGTCTAAGATACAGCAGATGTATACATTAAACCTTCTCTGCTATGCTCTCCGAAGTCTCAGCTGTCAGTGGTTTAGGGATTCTGTGAATCTTTGTATCTAGATGAGCCACAGATGGGCATTTATTTTATTAGTTTGCCTAAATGCCTTTTCATATATTTGTTTTTGAACTTCACATCTTAAATAAACTCTGTGAAAAAAATATTATTTAATTTACTTTAGACCACTACATGACCACTTCATTAGGTACCTTTCAGTTTGTATGTTGTGAAAAATAGTGAACGCAGTATCTTCATACAATTCATGATTGTATACACTGCTACCCACTATTCTGTTCTGGGTTGAAGAGTTGGTAATCTCTTCTTCAGTCCATCATCTGGTTCTGTCTCTTTTCTGATCCCACTATATCTCTTTTGAGACTGAACAATCAAAATTTTACACTGAATTCCACCCAGTACATGAACACAGCATCCATTTATACAGTAAACTAATCTCAATTTCTGGTTTGCTTCCTGTTGTGTTCCTACCAATTCCTGGCTTTTTGTTTGCCACTGTGGCTGCTAAATAGCACTGAAAAGACATCCTTAAAGAATTATTCACTTCAGTCTTGCTTTTCTGAGTGACACTAACTTATTTGGTGTGTCACTGCATATGTATCATTAAGGTGTTTTTTTCTCCTCTGTATACTATTTTACATTAGCTGATACCAATTTTCATTTATTCTTTTTTTGTTTCATCAGGTAGTAACATGAAATTCTTTTTGAGCTCTTCACAGTCAGTTTTAAATTAATCATCTTCAATAATTTTCTACCTTTTACAAATTTTACTACTTCACTAATCACTCAATTTTCCTTGATCATTTATGAATATGTTGAAGAGTTTACATACCAATGACATGTCCCTGAGGATCAGAAATTCCATAATGTTACCCTCAACTGAAAAATTACCATTTGTTTGTACTTTTTTCTCTGTTTTAATGAGTCATTGATACAAAGGTTCTCTCTTATCCCACAGCAGTTTTATTTCTGTTGGAATGTGGCAAGTAACCTTATCAAAAGTTTTCTGAAGATTAAAGTATGCTGTACTGACTAGATCACCTTTATTCACATTTGTTTTTTCAGAGGTTGCTAATGGATTTGTGAAGCATAATACTGACTGACAAAAACCAGATGAATCTTTTCCAAAATATTACACGTTCTGATGTTACAATTTCAGTTTTTGTGCCAGTTTCTACCAAGTTATCTATTATGCAAGCTTGAAAAACAGTGTTTTCCAGTGTCCGTCCTCGTGTTCTTTTTAAAGAATGCAATCACATTCTACTCTTCTACCATTGAAGTTCAACAATTCTAGATTTCAACTTTTTAATAGTTCTTGAATAAATACTCTTTGTCCTGGTGATTTGATGCTGTTCAGTTTATGCATTGTTTATTTGACTTATTCTATTGAGAATTCAGTTTGAGACCTTTCCTCAACATTTCATACCAAAAATAGTGCACTTTATGTGAGAACATCTGAGACCTCCACTATAAAGACCATTGACATAAATACTTCATTTAGGTTTATTGCAATGTCTTTGTCTTCCTGTTATTTAAGTTTGATGGCCGCCTTTCAACTTCCTGAAAATATTCTTACTTCTCATAGCTCTTGAAAAAATATTAGCTTTTAGACATCCATAATTGATTTAAATTAACTTGCTGTACAGTTACACACTTACATTATTTTTATTCTCAAGACATTATTTTGACTGCTTATACACATCTATTTATTTCTGTACCATCTTTACAATGTTTTGCAAATATTCTGGTTTTATTCCTTTTTCTTATATAATTTATTTTGAGATACAAACATATTATATGATGTTTCTCATACATGTTCTATCTCTGTGCCTCCTACAACCATTTTGCCCTGTTAGCTGTTGCTTTGTTTCTTTCTTTCCTTTTTTTTAAAAAAAAAAAAATCCATTATTTTAGTTTTACTTTTTAATATAAATGTATCTATTAGGTTTGGGATTTTTTTCCTATAAAAACCTTTAATTTATTTGACTGTACTCACTATTAGAATGGTGTTTTTATTGTTTCAGATTCTCTACACTATTTAGAACTAAGGAGTTGCTTCTGATTTTACGGGTTCTTTGACTTGCAGCTCCAGGAATCAGTAACTTGTGGTACAACAAACTCTTGTACAACCCTTGCTTCATGTTTTTCTTCAGATTAAAATAGGGATAACTCATATCTTTTTTATTAAGCAAGTTTCAACCTCAAACTTCCCCAGGTGACTACTTGCCATTTCATATTATAGAGTACTCTTTTTCAATTGTTTATCTTCTATGTTCTTCTGCACACAAGGACAAACCTAGCCTTAGTATCTTAATGAAGAAAACACAGATACACAAGGGATGAATTTGGCCAATTATTTATCTTAATTTGAGAGTTTCCTTTTTTATTTAACTAGTTGTCATTGATTTTTCCATTTAATACTATCCTCAGTTTAATCTTTTGCCCTTTCAAGGTGAAGGCCCTTTGGCTGAAAGCTTTCCCAGCTGAGTTTAAAAGGACTGCTACTGACAATAAATGAGATTTTCCTGTGGTTCAATAGGTAAGCCCAGTACTTTCCAATACTTGGGTCATGAGTTCAATTCCCTGACAAAATAGATCCATCATGAATAATATCCTTGAGGTAATCTCTGCTTTGTGAGTTATCATGCTTCTTGAACTGTACACTGAAGGCTTTGGTATTGTATTTTTTTGCCATAATTCCTTTAAAAATGGTTTGGGTTTTTTTTTTCATCTCTATATATTTAATTGTTTTAGAGATTGTAACATGAATGGATAACAGATTTATCTGGCAAGTTTAAACTGAAAAGTACTTGTTAAATAAAAATGTAAGATCCTATGAACCTAAATCTTAAAGGCTGTCCTTTACTTGCTGAGTTTTGTGTAGTGCATTATGTCATGTCTAAGTATTAGATTTATTAATACTTGCACTGCAGTATTGCCAAAGTAGCTTATGCTAAATGACTGTATCACATTCTTTGCAAGTTTGATTTTTGTTTATTTAGCTTGAATATCAATTAAGCTCATCTATTCCTTCATAAGAAACATCTATTGAAATATTCAGACTGGAATTACTCTGTTCATATTAATTTCACAGAATTAAGAAATCCGTGGAGACATTTCTATGAGTGAGCAGAAATGGAAGAAAAATTCTTCATTTTATGGAAATAGTTTCCCTGTATAGAGTCAATCCTTCATCTCCTTTCAAAAATTAGAATAAGGGATTTTGATGTAAGAATATTTCTATTGGGTCTGGCTGAGATGCAGTTAATTTTCACCATAGCAGCCCTCATAGTGCTGTGCTTTGTATTTGTAGCTAGAAGGGTATTGATAACACACCAGTGTTTTGGCTACTGTTGAGCAGTGCTAGCACAGCATCAAGGCTGTGTCTCCAGCATTCCACACACACCAGGAATCTGGGGATGGGGAAGATCTTGAGAGGGGACATAGCCAGGACAGCTGACCCAAACTGACCAAGGGGATATTCCATACCATATGATATCTGCTCAGCAATAAAAGCTAGGAGAATGGAGGGAGAAGGCAGGGCATTTGTTATTTATGTTTGTTCTCCAGAGTAACCGCTACAAGTACTGAAACCCTGCTTCCAGGAAGTGGTGGAATATCATCTGCTGGTGGGAAGTAGAGAATAAATATTTTGTTTTCTTTTACTTCTGTGCATGGCCCTTGCTTTGTTCTTCTATTAAACTGTTTTTATCTTGACCCATGAGATTTTTTTTTTTTTTTCTGTCTTATTTTCTCCCCTCCCCATCCTGTTGAGGAGGGGAGTGGTAGAGCAACCTGATGGACACCTGGCATCCAGTCAAGGCCAACCTACCACAATACCAAAAAATAAGGGGTTTTTAATGAGACAATTGTCTTGTGTTCTTGTAGCCCTTCAGTAGGGAATATTCACGCGTGAACGGTATTGAAAGTTATGGGTTCTTCTAGTTATCATTACTTGTCATTACACCAGATATTAAGTGATCTTACCTGTAAGACTGCAGTAAACCAATTAATGACAAATGCAGCTAGAAGGCAAGAAAAAGCGTATTTTTAACTTATAATGGAGTACAATGCAATTGCCTGGCTTTTCAGAAAGTTTTCCTTTGTCTTCCTCAGTGATAGCAGATCTGACTGGCTTGGTGTTGTCAAAGTATGCCCTACAAAACCAGACTCACAGATAGTTAGATTTTGGCAGACAAAACATTCAGTTCAATCTATAATATTTTATTGAATTTTAAGAATGGCAATGACATAGAGTCATTCACTTGCAAACTTTAGGAGATTGTGAATTCTAATAGTTCTCTCAGTCTCCTTTAGTTTCCCTCACTCTTTTAGAAATTTATTATATTAGCCCATTTTGTGGAGACTAAATTATTTGTATTTGAACACTACCTTCACTGTAAAGTCAGTAGGTTTCAGATTGCTTTTTGCTAGCATATGCATTTTCTGTTACTGAAACTTCTCTCTAATACCATCATCTTTCCAATTCTTTGGTGCTGTAAACCTACAGGTAGCTGTTTATTGGGCTTCCAACTCTTTTATTGGCTTTTCTCACAGCCAGCTTTTCATAATAGGGTAGAGCTTTGCCTTGAATATCTACACAATCAAGAAACACAGATTCTAGTAATATTATAAAGTCACAGTCTAAAATTTTAATTGGACTGCTGCCTCTTCTGCTTACCTTTATTTTATAATTTTACCACTTTTATCATGTATGTGAGGAGGGAAGGGATGAGTATGGCAGATATGCTCCAAAAATTAAATCTTATGTTTTACATGACTTGGCATCTTGATTTCGAAGTTTTCACTAGATGAGAGAAAGGCCTTTGTTTAGTGTCCACTCACTGAAAGAAACACTGTATTTATCTGGCAATTTCTGGATTTCAGTTAAAAAAAAAAAAAAAAAAAAAAATCCCACTGTCAACCCTTTGTGAGTATTAGTAAATGGTTGGGTGCAATTCAAATAATAAATATTTCTATTGAGACTGAATTTAAGAGCTTTGGCCTTAGACTGCAAGAAGCTGAGAGGAAAATTGAAAATGCAGAGACAGTGATGGATGGAAATAACATTACTGTAAACTGAATACTGTAAACAGAAATGTAGTGAGAAACTGAAGAGATGACTGAAAATAAAAAATAATAAACTCAGATTAAGGAATTGACATTGCTGAACTGCACTCATGGCAGAGAAAAGAGAAACGAAATCTCTATTTCCAACAAGTGTTATAAAAAAGCTAAAGAAGAATTGGTTTAATATCTTTTTTCAATATATCAAACAAAATTTTTGTGTAGGGTTATTTTTGTTCAGAAATAGCCTGGCCTGCAATGTTCCAATGTACTTTCATTTTTTAGTACAAATAAAATCTATTTAAATATTTGAATCAGTTCTAAAAAATAGGAAACTGCTGCAGAGTTCATTTTATGGTTACCCTCTGCTTCTGTCATTCTCCTTTGCAGATTTATTTTATTTGCTTCTTATCTTTTTAGTTAATGATCAAGACAGTTCACAGAAGCTATAAATAATAAATATGGTGCCTTGTTTTATATATGTTTCCGTGGATCACTGCTACTTATTCATTTAGTGAGTTGAAATGAATAAAATGCAAGATTTATGCTGTTGTTCATTGAAAATGAAATTTGTATCCACAGAATTATCTGCATTTTTAAAGGTCACTTTTTAGTACTGTCATGTTTTTCTAGATATTTGGAAGAGTTCACAACCTCTCATTCAGTAATTTCCATATGGTATAACCATCTGAGATATTTCTCACTCTTCAGATGACTTTGTTAATTATTTTTCTTCTTCAGACAATAGCATTAATTTTCCATTGCAAAGATTTATAACAGACATGATATTCCCTTTGAACATGAGCACCTAATATATTCATATGCCCAAGATTTTTATAAATCTTACTGGTCCTTCTCCATTCTTTTGTCCAAGGAGATCCAGCTTAGATTCTTATCAACCTTCCAGATCTTCTACTATATAGGCTCTCCTTGGCCTTCAGAGTTGTAAGCTTATCTGTTACATACCTATTGAGAACACCACTGATTAATTTCCTTGGTCCATGAGATCCCCCTCTTTCCATAAACTCCCTAGATTCTCTGTCTCATGAACATAAACTGCTTATCTTTGTTTTCAAGGGCTTTCATTAGCCATCTATAAAGTATCTTTTCTTCTTTACTACTGTTAAGTTCTTGACCTTGATGACCTGTTCTTCATATACTTTTGAACACAGTCAAGCTTTCTCCCACAGTGCTCCTCATGTTTAGGGAACACTGCTCCTCACATCTCCCTTATTACTTTTAAAAAAATTCCTGAAAATTATGTCTATTTTAACTAAGGCAACTCTATGTCAAGCTAATCAATATTTTTGTAGCATTTTAATTATTCACATCTGCCTTTTTTTCATTTGTTTCCTCTACTTTTATCTTCAAATTATAAATTAATTTGTAAGATGGCAGATGCCATCTTTCTGATAAATTGTATCTAGCCAATTGGGGTATTGGTCAAGGTCTAGGGTTTATCTAATAATACTTTGGGTAAAATCAAAACTAAGTTCACTGATTTTTAACAGGATTAAAAATAACAATAATAACCTGAAATTCTTATTGCATAGATTAACTCTATACTGATAACTAAAGATGAGAAGAGACTTTTAAAAATATCACCAATTAAAACTATTGTCAAATAATAAACAGATTTATCTGGCAGCTACAGTAACTGGCCAAAATAGGTTTATTCTAAACCTTGAAAGCAGTTGTTTGTTTTGTTTTGGTTTGTTTTTTTTTGTAGCCGCTACATTATCTCAGCAGATAATTTAAAAAATAAACTAACTAACCTTTCTAAAACACCTTTCTAATTAATCATGTCTTTTATAGTTCCATTAGCTACAGGAGCAACCTAGTCCAAGCAGTCATATTTAATTTTTCACATATTGATTTACAAAGGATAGTTTATTGCCTCTTGCTCATTAGCAGTTACAAGCAGAATTCCTGCAGGAGGTTATGCCTTTTTTATAATTAAACCATGTTAGGATACCAAAAAGTAATGCAGATGTTTAACAGTGAATTGTGATTTGTTGGAAGGCTGGTAAAATTTTAAAACCTCAGTGAAGTAACTGTTTTTTTCCTTTATACTTTCCCACTCCATATCTCAGTGGCATTAGGATGTAGTCATTCCAGAACTGGTGATGACTTTTGCTTCAAAAGAAAGCTTTTTTATCTTATGCAATGTGTTATATCGAATTTTAGCTCTACAGTAACTGTTATTTAATAACTTGAAACAATTAACAATACTTCAGATATTTAAAAGAACTTTATTCTCTGAATATTTTTTTACTAAAATGTACTGAAGTTCTCAAATTAAATAGAGAACAAAAACTCTGTTCCAGCTCCCACTTTTCCTCAGACTAGAAAATAAGTAGTTTTCATCACAATCCCATGAAAACTGTTCTCAAGAGATAATGAATCAAAAATTACTGTTTTAAAATACATACTTAAAATAATAAGAGGACAATAACCATGGGGACAAATTCTGAGTTCTTTTGCTTCTTGCACCTTTTTTTACATTGATGTGTGTAATTTACAACATTATGTGTGTCACCTCTAAATTTGACCTGAAGTTTCTGATCCCATAAGAAATAACATAAAAGGATTAAATTACAGAAAATAGACCCTATCACAGTTACCATATGTTTACCAGAGTCAGAGTTAAGTGATTAAGGAAACTCTTGTGTATGTCTAAACATGCAGGTGAGATTTATGATGTTGCAATGTACGTATTTATTCAAGGTCTCTATGATACATTACATATTTAGCCAGATTATTATTACCTTCAGTATATAGTTGATCAGCAAACCTGCTGTATGATTCATCCCCTTATCTGTTTTATGTTGAGAGCATGGTACTCAAATGGCAGTAAGAAGATGGTAAGTGAGGTAGCAAAGCCTGAAAAATTAGGTGCTGTCATCAGATGAAAGGGTGATAAGATAAGATAAGATAAAGGAGAGCACTTGAAATAAAAAGTCCAGAATTAGTCCTTCTTAGTTTGGATTGAGTGAAAATATGTAATTTCATGAGGTACTAACAGGTAAAATTATGTGATGGTCCAACTACTGGGCATATTACCAGACTTGGTTGTTTAAGAAAGTTTTAAGATAATGAAATTTCTAATAAAAATAAAATATAATCTGTCTGAAAATTAGCTTCAGTGGTTTCACACTGAATCTCTCTCTGTCCTTACAGAGAGCTGAACTAATCATGTGCTGATTTTGGCAAACCATACAAATTCAGATATACTGAGTGGAGGTCATCTAACTGAAAACTGATGTCTTCAAAGGATATGTCTACATTCATGCTGATCCTCTAGGGCCCCTTTTTAGTCAATAGTGAGAAGAGGAGGTGCTTCTACAGTGCTATTGATTTCTCCTAAGATTGATGTTTAAAATAGGGCAGTTGAATTGTACCCTGAAATTGCTTGTTTCTCTCCCTTGACTCAAAAGGGAAAGATTAGCTCAGATTTCTCCACTGCAGATGTGTATATTACAGACATCTAAAGTTTCATTAAGTGACTCACATAACTTGTTATCACTAAACACTTTTTAGCCATGTGTAAGACTACTCTGCAAGTGAAAAACCACACAATTTAAAAGTGCAAAGCAAGTATTTATTAGCTAGCTCACACAAAAGATTGCCAGGACAGGAGGAGTGGCTAGTATAAGCAGTATTATGCTCCCTATCCCAAAAAAAACCTACCCAAAGGGTCTTTGCTGGCCCGGTAAACTTCAGGGAGGAAGAAAATTGTCATAATCCATTACTCTCTGAAACAGATGCTCAAGTTGCTAAATTGTCATTTTCTAACCAATTCCCCAGGTTTCTATTTTCTTTATAGTTTTGTGCCTTTCCATGGTGGTGTTTTTCCTCTTCAATCCTTGAAAATCTAATGATCCCTCTCTCATTAGTCTTTCTCACAACCTAACCGTTTCTTCAGAGGTGTAAACTGAGGATACTCAGGGCCTTGCCAAAGCTTGGACTCCTGGATCATAGACAGCAGAACCCACCGAATGGGATGGGACATGTGGGCAGCGCAGTATATTCGTCTACTATTTGTCAAAAATGTGAATTGTTTACTATCTGACATTTGAAGGCAACATACTCATCCACACACCCACAATGATATTAAATGATGGTTAATAGCTGTCATTCTAACTGTTGTAATTGTACCTGTATGGATAAACTATAAGACCCACAGATTAATTCTGCAAAAGGGTAGGAGTTTGGGGTCCTTTCTGTGGGACTGCTATGAGTTCGAGCTACTACTCTGTTTAAGGGTATAGACAACTAAAGTGCCTGTGGAAAATATACTTGCCACTTACACTGAATTATCTGCCAACTTTTTTGTAAAAATATAAAAATTACTGTCTTAATTCCTATTTTACTGGCACGTGCAATTATTCAAATTATGTGATTGTGAAGTTGTAGTTGTTCAGTAAGCAATTCAGATATGAATGTTCCTAGTGCTGGTTACTTATAAATTGCTGTTATTTAAAATGGGAATTACAGTAACAGAATTATTTCAGGGAATTTGGCTACTGTCAGGATTAGGTCTTTAAAGTTTATTCATTAGAACCTTTGGAATGATGAGCAGTTTCTTAAATACCTGATAATACAATATTCAAGGATCATTTTAAATTTAAAGCAGAACTAAGTAAGTTAGTAGAGATTACAAGCTTTTTTAAGATATCCTCTTCATCAGAGAGTAAAATCAAATTATACTGATCCAGACTGGTTTTCTAGTTTGGATTTTGTCCCTGATCTCATAGCCCCATGTGTCTGGAGTTTTTAAAAAATGTGATAATCAAGTCATATGAGGATCTTTAGGGTATTTGGCTAATATCAAGCTGATTTTTGTTATACATTCTCTTTTTGCTTTCTTCATAATTAAGTATGGTGTTGAAATGTGAAACTTAACAAGGCAGAGTATTAAACTGGAATTACTGAGGTATTAAAATTCTACATTCATTGATTTAGTATATGTATAGCTTAAGTCCAGATTTCATCTATATAGTATGTAGAGAGGTATACATGCAAAAACAAAAGAAGGGAAAAAAAGATAGACAGGAGTACTTTGACTCTCAGCTCAAAATGTCATAGAATCTTGCTGGGCTGGTGTTCTTTAGGCTTTCTCTGTACCATGAAGTATAGTGTGTATATATACAGTATATATGTCATATATACTATATATTTTGTGCATCATGTTATATGTATATGCAAAAACATTTTTGAGTTTGTAGCATATCACTGCGCTGGGAAAGAAGTATTTTGTGGATCTTTCCTGACCAATGGTGGGATTTATCTTACTTGATTCTGGCCACCTAACAGTGACCTAGGTTATGCTAAATATATATGTAGGTGATGAAGATAAATAAGCATCTTTATGAAGAAATTCTCTCTCTCTCTCTCTCTCCTTTGCCCTCCTCCCTCCAAGAGATAGCTAGCTTAGATTTTGGATGGGATTTATTTTACCAAACTTTAGGCATTTGTTATTTTTATGTCAGCATTTGAGTTAGGTGTTCAGGTTTCCTTTATGGTTAGGATTTTTCTACTTGGTAGTCAATGGAGTTAATCACAAACTTTAGCTAAATCTCCCCTCACAGCAATTCTATCAGCATCAGTGCAAAATGTCTATATTTTACCTAAAAATACATTTTTCAGACATCATGATTTGACAGGTTATTGCCAATTCAGAATTATACTTAGATTTCTATTGATTTTTTTCGCAGGGACTAAAAAGTGGCAAATGCTGTTTCCTACTGACTAGTCTACTTGGCTTTTTGGCTGATTCTAGGTAACATGTGGTGCTATATTTGCCTTTTTCCTGGCCATAGAGAGAAATGGATTAAGAAATGGCTAATTACCATTCCCTTGGCTGGATCACACCCAGGCTCCAAAAGCCCTGATGTTTTGGAGATACTATTGCTAAGGCACTGAGAACACTCCTTTTCTCAAGAGGGTTCAAACTGCTAGACTCTTCAGTGGCAATAAGTAGTTTTCCTGTATGCCCTTATGTGGTGGGTTGACCTTGGCTACCAATAACCACTTACCACGTACTGTTTGCTTCCCCTTGCAGCAGGGAGAAAGCAAAAGTGAGGAAAACTCCTAGGTCAAGAAAAAAGACAACTTAACTAAAGCAGGAAAAAAAAAAAAACCCGAAAAATGAAACAAACAAAGAAACAAACAGACAAAAAAAACCCCTACAACTACACCCAAATGATGTAAAGGATTGCCTCCCACCACCAGACCAATGACCAGCCAGTCTCTGAGCAATGACTGCTTTGGAAAGACTCCTCCATACCGCCAGTTTTTGTTGCTGAGTATGATGTCATATGGTATGGATTATCACTTTAGTCAGTTTGGGTCAGCTGTCCCAGCTGTGTCCCCTCTCAACCTCTTGCCTATCTGCAGACTACTCGCTGAGGTCCAGAGTGAGAAACAGAGAAAGCCTTTATGCTGTGCAAGAACTGCTCAACAGTAGCTGAAACACTGGTGTGTTATCAGCACTGGTTTACTCACAAATCTGAAACACAGCACCATACAGGCTGCTATGAAGATAATTAACTCCAGCCCAGGCTGACCTACTACATTTTAAATGAAATCACGAGCTAAAGCACTAGGAATGATTCAGGTATGCGAAGATATACATCTAGTATCATGGCTGGCAGACATAACATGAGACCTACAGGATACGCATGGATTTTGCAGTGACAGATGCTCTAGGTCACCTACAATGGCATAAGACACCTCTGTTTACCCAAAGTTGAATTTTACCCCTTACTGTTATGACACTAAACCCAGCTAATTTGGAAGATTTTGTCATTAATTAGAGGAAGATTTTCTTAAGCATTGTGAATATATTAAACTCTAGCAGTCATTCTATCAGATTTTCTCACTTCAGTGTTGCACTAACTAGAACTCATAAAACTCAAATTTCTATATAGGTAAAAACTTAAAAAAAAATGAGTTGCAGCTACAGTGAATTATTTAATCATTTAGAACACATACATATTTTAGGACATGTGACAAAAGCAGGGATGTTCATTAGATTTTGTCTTTATGGCTCCTGAAGCTTAGCAGCACCGGATCCATTATAGCAGAGAAAACACAGCGACAATAGATTAAACCCGACTAAATTGTTAAAAATCTGACAGCCATGATCAGTTCATTTTATATAACATCTAGTTATGGTCAAACCATTAAAAGAAGAAAACCTCCATGTACAATAGGGGTCAGTAAAAGGACAACATTTACGAAGGAGTTTCTTTAAATAATCTTTACAGTACATATAAATAGAAAAAAAAAATCATGATATTACTTGAAACAGATTCTATATTGCTAGTTTTAGAGATGACATTGAAAACAGTTAAGGGAAAGTTAGTGGGTAGCTTTGCAATACAAAAAGTAAAAATAGTTTCATTATTCAGAGCTGACGTGATAGTCTTTTCTTAGTCTCTATATCTAGCAGGATGATGTTCGTGCTTCTTTAATTTTGTGGTGGGAAATGCAACTAGGTCACAAGATATAAAATTTCATTTACTTCTGTCTTAAACAAGTAACTTGTGTTTGATGAAAGTATATCTTCCAGTTTTAACCTGAAGCCATCAGGATATGGAAATTGTGCTCTTTCTCCTTGTGCTATATTCTGATGAGTGACTATTCCACATATCTCTTGAATTTACCTGACTTCACTCTTTGCTGGTTCTTGTTATGCTCTTGTCTGCTAGATAAAAGAGCTCTTTTAATACATGGCTATTCTGTCTTGTGAAAGTGATTATGCCCTTAAGTCACTCTTTTTGTTGTTTTTATAAGATAAATAGATTAAGGTATTGATATCTCTCACTAGAAGGTTTTTTATGTAATTGGGAAAAAAAAATTCTATTCTCTATTCTTCTAATAATGACAAGATTGTTTTAAAGAATGGTAACAGCACAACTTAAAGAATGACAACAGCACTTCCTTTTCAGACTCATTGTTATGAAGATGCAGACCCATTCTGTAGCTGTGGCACTCATTCCTGTTCCAAAACTCTAACTCCCCTTGTGGCCATATAAAAATGAATTACTTTGCATGGAACCCACATGCTACGGTGTCTAACAACCCTATGTTAAAAATTTCTATATTTCTGTGTCCCCTCTCAAGCTCTTGCCCACCCCAAAACTGCTCATGGGGTGGAGGTGCAGGGGGTGTAGAGTGTGAAATACAGAAAGCCTTGATGTTGTGCACTGTTCAGCAATAGCTAAAATACTGGTGTGCTATCAAAGCAAATATAAAGCATAGCACCATGGGCTACTATTAAGAAAATTAACATCATCCCAAGCAGATCCAGTACAACCAGTTACTCTCAAAATACCTACAAAATCAGGCTAATAGTGCAGCATTAACTTTTAACTTGGAAATCACCAGTATGATGCTTGTAGTCTGCCAGTAGATTCCTCTCTCTTATATTTTTGCTCGATTATAGAAAACACGTCCTTTCCACAACCACCTTGTTTTTCAGAAGCTAGTGTATTTTATAGCTATCTTACAACAAAGAGAAAGTCTGAAAGCTGGAAATCACAGTTCTGTGCTGATTAAGATCCACTGTGACATAAAGATTTTATGCAGCATTATATTATAGGACAGCAAAAATAGGAGAGTGAGATGCACTACAATTGCAGTGGTTGTCTTTGACTTCAAAACATCAATACTGAAATCCCAGACAGTGGAAGTGTTCCTACCATGTAATTTTTTTCAGCCTGATGGGTAATACAAAGCACAATTTCTAATATTCTGAGCCATTACTTGTGGGCCATAGTTGTCACACTGTATTATCATATGGTGAACACAGACTAAGGATGAAACACATAATTTTGCTTGTTGAGGATTTGGGGACTTTCAGCATAAGAGAAGCATTAGTTTCAGACTGTTAGCTAGAGGAGAAACATGAAATTCTCTAAATGCAAACAAGTGGTAGAGGAATATATTTTCATATTTACATCATTGGTTGATTTTATTCACATTTTTATTTGAGGGGTTCTTAATCATCTTTAGTTACGTCTTCTAGGTCACACACAAACCCAGAGATAGACACTGTGAATGGTGTTTCATTTAAATGTAAAAGCTTTCTAATTACATCATTAAGAAGTAGAGGAGCATTTAATCTTAACCTACACGTTTTAGTAGTCCATATGTAAAGCCCCATCATGACAGCATTTGAGTATCTCATTATCTTTATTGTAATCATTCTCACAACATTTGGAGGAGATAGAACTGAGGCAAAAAGAGCTAAAGGCCAAAGCGATAATTATTTGCTATATTCTTAAAGATAGCTTCCTTCTCTCTCTGTAGGAATTAAATCCGAATTTTTAAACTCTCAAAAATATACATGAATAGAGAGTCTGTAGCTTATTCATGAAAATGCTGTGAAAGTATGACCCTTTCTAATGTGGAAGTGAAAACACATGTATCTCCTGAATCCATAGTTAGACCTGGGAGTTACTGTCTTTATCTGGGTTAGAGTAATACAGGCTTCTGATATGTGTTTTGAGGACTGTTCCCATGCTTTATAATAAAATACAATGGAAATCAATTTCTTTCCCTCTGCTCACTTTCCTAACACTTTTCAGGTGCATAATATTTGCATTTTGCATTAAAGGTAGGCAAAATAGTAGTAGAGCTGACATGCCTGAGAAATTTCAGAAGTTATATAGCAAAAATACATCTTTTTGAAGATTCTGAGAAATTACAATGCTTCTAGTAGAGGATGCTTCCTGTACCTTGAGAAACTGGATAACTCAAAGCCAGGAAATTTTTAAATCTTTTGAACTAAGTTATGGTCTATATTGTTTAAAGATGGCAGTTGGCACATTAACACATACATTCCGAAGGTAAATTAAATAACAGTGAAAATTAATTACTTTTTTCCCTAAATGTTGAAAATGTAATTAATTCAATACTCATAGATGTTTTTAAATTCTGTCTGAGAACCCACTTTTGCTTATTTCCCATGTATTATTTAGAAGTAATTACAAATTTACTGGGAGAAAAGTGTCTTAATGAACATTACATGCATGATACTATTTAAAACCAAAAATGTTTTCCTTACTTTTATGTCAAGTAGAGTGCTAAAAAAGACATAGAAATTGATTGTGGAGAAATTTGTTCTCAACCATTCCCATGCTTTTCATACACCGAAGAACTTTGTGGAAAATTAAATCTGAGAGATTTATTAACATCAGTAATAACTGAGAATAAATGATAGCTAGAGCAACATTTAGTATGAACAGATAACACCGGAATCACCTGGAAACATTCTAAATACAACTCTCAGTAACTGGGTTATACCATGTATATCCTCCATATCTACCCAACTGGCATATTTTCTAATGCACCCATTATGTAAGAAAAGGATTCTCCAAGAGTTTTTAAGTCATGGACACAAGATGCCTTCTTATTCAGAGACGTTGCAGTGGGATCTTTGAACAGAAATTAAAAATGAGAGAATAATGAGGAAAGGAATGACAATGTGGTGACAAAATTCAGCCTGTGTGACTGTAATGAATTTTTTAGTACATTCTTCTGCTATAAATAAACATTGGGCTTCGCCTCAAATTGTGTCAGATCAACATAAACTCATTAGTACTATGTTTATTACTGAAATTTCAAGTAGTAAAAGCCTAGAGAAAGAATACACAGGAGAAAATATGTTCATAGAATTACAGGAGGCTTATATATTTTTTCCACTCTATAAAAAAATGCATCAGAAGGGTTAATTCTTCAACTTTTGGTTTTGCTTTAAACATTTTCTGGAGTCTTATCTACATGGTACTTAACAAAGTGATTAAGGAAACACCAAGCTGGCAATTATTTCTTCATTCTAAAACAGTTGCTTTGGACTAAAAGAGATTTAAACTCATAATTACTAGGATCGATCTCATTGCATCCTCCATGTAATGGCAAAATAGGTAGTGTAAATATTTCAGAAATGGACTGTACAATAAATCAAAGGTAGCTATTAAGAAATAGTTGCTTAAGTACCTTCTCCAATTTTTCCATCTCTTTCAAAGTTTGCAGTTTGCAGTTTCCTCTTGTTCTATCACTAGTTACCTGGGAGTAAAGACACATACCCACCTCGATACTATCTCTTTTCAGGTAGTTGTAGACAGTGATAAGGTCTCCCCTCAGCCTCTTCTCCAGACTAAACAACCCTAATTCTCTCAGCCACTCCTCATAAGGCTTGTTCTCCAGCTCCTTCACCAGCTTCTTTGCCCTTCTCTGGACATGCTCCAGTGCCTCAATGTTCTTGTTATGAGGGGCCCAAAGCTGGACAGAGTATTCAAGGTTCAGCATCACCGATGCTGAGTACAGGGGAAAGATGACTTCAGTCTGCCTAGATTTCTGAATATGATCTTATGAAGGTGAATACTGCTGTTGTTGTGGGGATGTTGCCTGCCCGCTGTTTTCTAGTTACACAGTGGAATCTAAGGGTACTGTAACCAGCAGGTCATAAGATATCTTGACTGAAAGAGGCTGTGTAGCTCAAAATGTAAGAACCACAGTGACAGCAGAGACATCAGGAAAGAATTTGGTTGTATCCTGGTGGTGTGGACACCTAATCAGACATACCTCGTGTTTTTCCAAATGTTTTCCCTAGAACAGATCTGCATTTCATATCAGAACAGTATTAATAAAGAAGTAAAATTATTTTAAGCACACAGACTGGAAATAAACAACTTCCTGTGTTCTCCCCTTCTATGCCTGCTGACTTCACTCAGTGAAGCTAGGATTCCCTCCTGGGATGTAAGAACATGCTCTGTAGAGTCTTCTGTTATTTATTCTTCTATTCTTCTATTCTTCTATTCTTCGGTCAGAAGTAGAATGAAACTGCATTCACAGAAGAGGAAAGCCATTAGATTATACCTAGATGTGCGAGATCAATGTATTCTATTAATTACCTAATTGTCTACCCTTCTCAATCCCCTTACTCTGTGGATACATTGGATGACTGAATCTTTAATTGAAAGGATTACTGCTCATTATATTAGATCAACAATTTCATATATACCCAGTGAAATTTTTATGGTGAAAAGCAGAGATAGAATCCTGATTCTATTTTAATATGTAGAGGACATCTCAGAAAGCATGTTGTTACTGCTTAATGTAGTTCTTTTTTCTGGTACTGTTCATGTATTGAGGTGATGCTAGTAGCATATTGACAAGTGGACTTAGTGGATGGGCTATTACAACAGGTTTAGAATTTCTACGCTAAAACATTCAGGTCTTTTTTTTGTAACTGTAGGCAATCTTTTATTAAACTTACCAGGAGATTTTTAAGACCATTTAAGAATGTTTAACACTGATTGAGTTGAAGAGTAAACTTTTAATTTTTTCTAATGAAACCATGGATAAACCAACACAGACTCTGTAAAATCCCAACCTGAACTGATAGCATAGACTTTTTTCTAGACAATCTTAAACTGAAAGAGAAAATAGATTCACTGCGAAGAAGCAGAAGTGGATAATATATTTTTCTTACCTTCTTTTTCCACTTACGAGGCCAATGGTTTTCTTCTGTCACTTTCCAACCTTACAATCTTAACTTCTTTCTCTCTTTACCATCCTCAACTCTTTCATAATTTTCACCAATTGTATGTATACTTGATAATTTTCTCTCCATCTGAGGGAATTTGACAAGATCTTATTTTCCTTGTTATAAAAGTGGAGGTGCATTTTATCGCACACCTGTCTGAACTGTAAACATAAAAAGAGGAGGAAATAGTTTGATGAAGGTCTATTTAGTACCAGCTCTGGCACAGTGAATTAGTTGTTTATTTCCATATAAAATTCAGACGACTAGTTTGGTCCTTTATGGATTTATGTAATTGCTTAACAGAATACATAAAAAATGTTCTAACTATTTGTTTTCCAAATCATAACAGCTGGATGAAACACCTTTCCAAACCTCTTGGCTATGATGATACATGAGCCCTTTCTGTTAAATTTTTGTAATTTGGGATAGACTTTCTGTGTCCCAGTGTCTATCCATTCCACTCATACCATTTCAAATATCAGGCTAATTGTTTTCCTTCTTTTTATTCTAGTTTTAATTCCTATAAAATGTTTTGGATTGTGCTCAAATGGCTAGAAAGGTAGCCATTTGGTGGTCATTTGTAACTGATTTAGGAATAGGAAATTATTGAACAATTTGGTTAATATTTTATGCAAAAATATATACATGATATAACAACAAATCTTAAAATATATTTATTTGAGGACTTTATTATGGCACCCAGTATCTGTATTTTTCCTAGGACTACTTATAAGATTTAATTTTTTAGTTACAATTGTTGGAAGAATCTCAGCAGAAGTCAGGCCATTCTGACTTTCTGAAAAGCAAGATTATCTGGCCATCTCATTTTGTTACTCAAATATTTTCACCATTATTTTGCTTCTTTGTAAATTACTAACTTTCAGTACTTGATTAGCCCTATTTACTATTCACTATGTACCCGTTCGCCACTCTTGGCACTCATGAAGTAGACTGCTGATGGCAAGTCCTCTTGACACTGAGATATGGGTTTTGACTTGAGCGGGAAAGGAGAGGAGAAAAAATAAAATACCACATCTGAGTAAAGTGTGCTGAGAATGCTGCTGTCAGCAACCTATTGAAATCATAGATGTTTTACTGAAGGAAGTGGTTCCGTCAAAGCTCAACATACGTGTTTGCTGGGCAAACATCCCTGAGTGGCAAAGAAGGACATTTGAAAACCATGCCTCCACAAAATCACTCGTCTATGAAATGGACTATACCATAGACAGGAAGAAAGTAGAACATTTTTAGTCGCCTTTTTTTCCCCCACATCATAGGATGCTTCACACCACTTCATCAATATTTACATAGCCTTAGGGATCTATATACACTGCAGAAGCAATGTGTCCTGCCTATCAGCTTCAGTTCTACCCTGGATCTGTGTAAACCACTGCTTATTGCTAACTGCCTGCCTGTCTCTCTTTCTGTAGCTGTACAGTAATTCACTATGGAGTTATCATACTGGAAGATAATTGGTCTCTTCAAAACTGAGCCATTTTCCCCCACCTTACATTGTTCAGGCTCTTTTGTTCTGTAAAGGAGTCTGGAGAGAGTGAGAATCTCTCCAGATTCTCACTGGAATATATATACCTAGTGTAAATAAAAAAAGGATTTTATTTACACTAGGTATATTGTCTTACTACGAAATTTAATTGTCACCCTGTGTTTCTTGTGTGTCTAATGATTGTTTTGGCCAGAGGAACTTTGTTTCAGACCACGTCAATTTCTTCCTTTTTGGGACTTGAATAATGAGATTTCTTTGAAAATGAAGGCATTGCTTAAACTCCAAAAAAAAAAAAAATGCTCTTCAATCTTTCATTTACATAATTAAATTGGTTTTAAATATCCAAATCCAAATATCCAAATGTCTAGATCTGCTATAAAAGAGGAAGAATTTGTAGAAGACAATATGAGGACCAGTCAGCACAGAAATTCCTTTTTCTGAATAGTGTGTTATAAGTCATTGCTATACTCATACAGCTGCAGAGGTAATAGTTTCCTGATCTAGTGGGGGGTGTCCCTGCTCATGGCAGGGGGGTTGGAACTAGATGATCTTTAAGGTCCCTTCCAACCCTAACCATTCTATGATTCCTTTCACATGATAGACATAGGTATCCCAAAAGAACAGATCCTTGCTTTATTGTAAAACCTATCCCTGACCTCTTAAAGTTTAACTGGGTTGGTTGGAATACAACCAAGAACAGGAAAAACAAAGGCAATCCCATGCCTATTCTATTGTGCAAGAAAAGTTGTTTGTCACAAGCTTCCCGGGTGATAAAAGCATAAATTAGAAATATGTGCTCGTGGAACGTAAGCTATCCCTTGCTACTGTAGATTTTCTGTCAAGCCTCAGCAGATCAGTAACTGTCCCAATGCACATGAACCTGTTTCCAGTTCACTGGTGCCAGAATGTTGTGCTTGAGAAATACCCGCAATGGTGAGTAACTGCATGAGCACATCAATAGACATGATTGGCAAAGTTGTCATTGTGTAGATTTTAGCAATTAAAGCTCAAATGCTAGTTTGCCTTCAGTTTGACACTGTCCCAAGTTATGTAAATAGTGCAGAGAGGATACTTGCATGAAAGATAAGAAAAGCCAGAATAGATATTTTAGCTGATGAATTAGCATACAAATAACTCATAACTTTTCTGCAAGGTTGAACATGTAGTCACGGTACTGTTTCTAGTCCTGAAAAATCATAGAATCATAGCATCATAGAATGGTTAGGGTTGGAAGGGACCTTAAAGATCATCTAGTTCCACCCCCCCTGCCATCAGCAGGGACACCTTCCATTAGACCAGGTTGCTCAAAGCCTCATCCAGACTGGCCTTAAACACTTCCAGGGAGGGGGCATCCACAACTTCCTTGGGCAACCTGTTCCAGTGTCTGACCACCCTCACAGTGAAGAACTTTTTCCTAATATCTAATCTAAACCTACCCTCTTTCAGCTTAAACCCATTTCCCCTTGTTTTGTTATTAACTGCCCTTAGGAAAAGTCCTTCCCCAGCTTTCTTGTAGGCCCCTTCAGGTACTGGGAGGCTGCTATAAGATCTCCCCAGAGCCTTCTCTGTTCCAGGTTGAACAGCCCCAACTCTCTCAGCCTGTCCTCACAGGAGAGGTGCTCCAGCCCTCGGATCATCCTGGTGGCCCTCCTCTGGACTTGTTCTAGCTGCTCCATGTCTCTTTTGTGTTGTGGGCTCCAGAACTGGACACAGTATTCCTGGTGTGGCCTTACGAGAGCGGAGTAGATGGGGAGAATCACCTCCCTCGACCTGCTGGCCACGCTTCTCTTGATGCAGCCCAGGATACGGTTATTGGCCTTCTGGGCTGCAAGCGCACATTGCTGGCTCATGTTGAGCTTCTCATTCACCACCACTCCCGTGAGGTTAGCACAGGCCCACCTCTCCAGCCTGTCAAGGTCCCTCTGGATGGCATCCCATCCCTCCAGCGTGTCAACCGCACCACACAGCTTGGTGTTGTCGGCAAACTTGTTGAGGGCGCACTCAATCCCACTGTCCATGTCACTGACAAAGATGTTGAACAGCAAAGATGAAAAAAAATGAAAAGTCAGAATGTAGAACTGACATGAATCTTGAATTTAAGAAGAAGCAAACAGTAGAAAATGGAGCTTGTAACTAAAGGATAGGTACTACTGTGTTTCTTTCAATATGCTTGTAGAAGCTTACTCTGGTGTTCAAGTGTTCAACTGTATTTTGACCCCTGCCATGTGACTGAGTCACCATCCCTGGAGGTATTTAAAAGTGTAGTGTGGATGTGGCATTTAGGGACACAGTTTAGTTGTGGACTTGTCAGTGTTAGGTTAATAATTGGACTCAATTATCTTAAAGGTCTTTTCCAACCTAAACTATTCTATGATTCTATTATTCTAAAGTTCCAGCTATCCTTATGCCTCACCCTCAAAAGGAAAATGGATAATATGCAAAAGATTTAATTAATATAAAGTCTAAAGCATCCCATCAGCCTTTGTATTCTTTTGTCTTGATGCCCTGGAGCACCTCAGGAGGTTTTAGTTCAAGTATTGCTTTTCCTAAGGACTTCTTCGATGCTGTTTAACTCCCTTTTTTATCTATAATCTATTTCTAATCTCTTTGACTTTGAATCTGTTTCTTTCTTCTTTTCTGGGAAAAGTTGAAGATATCTTTGTTCCATCTGTAGGGTTCCCTTTTTATAATAGTGACATTATGTGAACAAGACCCAGCCTATGGAATATTATTGCCTTTTGCTGTGAAACACAATTTGCATATCTTGTGCATAAAAATACATTCAGTTATGTGACTTTTCATATTTTTATTGTGTTAGCAACACCTTTTTTTAAAAAATTGTAGATCATTAATTAGATTGTCTGATTATAAAAACTCTGCTAGACTGTATTTTGGCAATTAGAACACCTGACAAGTATGATATGCCATAATTTACCAGCGTTAAAGAGGGACTTGAATTTCACTTTGCAGCATTTCAAATATCAGTCTGTTAATATCACTACCAGTTTCTTTAAATTATTACATTATAGATACTCTGAGCTTAATGTGTTAAAAGTCATAACCTTCTGCAATGTTTCTAATTTCCTAGTAGTCCAATTATGGCTGTAATCTGTTAAAAGGCTAATAACTGTATCCTGGGCTGCATCAAGAGAAGCGTGGCCAGCAAGTCGAGGGAGGTGATTCTCCCCCTCTACTCCACTCTCGTAAGGCCACACCTGGAGTACTGCATCCAGTTCTGGATCCCCCAGCACAAGAAAGATCTGGACCAGTTGGAACAAGTCCAGAGGAGGCCACCAGGATGATCAGAGGGCTGGAGCACCTCTCCTGTGAGGACAGGCTGAGAGAGTTGGGGCTGTTCAACCTGGACAAGAGAAGGCTCTGGGGAGATCTTATAGCAGCCTCCCAGTACCTGAAGGGGCCTACAAGAAAGCTGGGGAAGGACTTTTCCTAAGGGCAGTTAATAACAAAACAAGGGGAAATGGGTTTAAGCTGAAAGAGGGGAGGTTTAGATTAGATATTAGGAAAAAGTTTTTCACTGTGAGGGTGGTCAGACACTGGAACAGGTTGCCCAAGGAAGTTGTGGATGCCCCCTCCCTGGAAGTGTTTAAGGCCAGTCTGGATGAGGCTTTGAGCAACCTGGTCTAATGGAAGGTGTCCCTGCTGATGGCAGGGGGGTTGGAACTAGATGATCTTTAAGGTCCCTTCCAACCCAAACCATTCTATGATTCTATGATTCTAAAACTCAAGTCAGTGTGTCCTATGTAACAAATATAATTTCTTTGCTTACAATTCTGTACTTCAAAGTTAAGTTTTGTGTTACCTGAATTTACAAATAGTGAGAATACAAGTGCAGAATAAACTTTTTTCTGGAAGTTGTGTTTCATAAAAATAAAACATTTCATATCAACCTTGCATATAGGCCTACAGTTTCTATCTACATGTCTTGTCACAAGAACAGTTGCTAGAAAGTTTCTGCATTTCAACACGTTTCGTTATTTTCTTTCCCCTTCTGTATTCATTATGATCTTTGACAATCTTTTTCACATAAATAGAATCTGAACATTTGGTAAATATGTATTACAGTTAGAGATACTTTCATCTTTGTGCATACTGATGATAAACTTAGATTAAGATTTAGAGACTGTATAACAGTCCCCAGTATATACAGAGTGCTCTCAAGAACCTGTTCACAAGCGTCAGTTGGAAATATCTATTATCTATGCCTATAGGGTGGATGCCAGTCTTCTTCATCAACTTAGAGATTTCTAGATATGCTGTCTACTTCTTATCTCTTTCTGCTGTACTAGATTATATCCTCAGGTGGAAGATAACGAGAAATGTGAGTCAGGGTTTACAATTAAATTTACTGAGCCATCATAATTGAGTCTTTAGCATAACAAAAAATAAAGTAATAGATACTAGCAGCCATAAAGAAAATGAAGATCTGAATCTACTCTGCAGTTTATAAACACACCCTGTATTCACCATCACTTTTATATTTGGAAGAGGGCTCTTTGGAAAATTCTATTACTCCATCTATGGATTTCATTCTCATGGAAACCAGAATACATGTGGGGAAACATAAACTGAGTGTTAGCTATGACACAAACCCAGACATCAGAGATAGGAAGCATTCCTGGGTCTGTTTGCATAAAAAGCTAATATTTTAACTGAATATTTCAACTGAGGCTGAATGTTTATTTCAGTCATCTAATGACAGCTCATGGAAATAAGTAATTCTGAAGTAAAACAAATATGTTCCAGAAAGCATAACACTTCCACATGACCATCTAAATTGTCCAGTTACCTGAGTTGGCCAGGAGATGATGTAAACACTGCCTGCTTATAAAGTATATTGAACACCACACTCATACTGGGTCCTATGCATAGGCTTGCAGAAAACAAAGTGTTAGCAGCAGTACTACTTACAGATTTAATACTGTCGTATATTTGCATAATCACATGAATATGAAACATCAAATTCTGCATTACATTTGTGACAGGAATCTTAAACGTCAGTGAGATCCAGTAATTTAAAAAAATAGTAATAATTAATTATTTGGTTGCATCACTTTTGAGGAAAGTACAGCTACTTAGTGATAGAAATTATCTGTTATAGCAATTGGATAATGCTCAAAAGAAAAAGACAATGATTCCAGAATAGGAGAAATTTTCACAGAATCACCATTTGCTTTTCTGTCCTTGCATATATCATATCCTTGGATCTGTTTATACTAATGTGATTCTCGGAATATTTTTCTTACTCCTGAGAAGATCAGAACATAGGGATTTTTGAATCTGAGTCTCCTAACAAACTTGGTTTTGCTAGTTCTTTCAAGGTGCCTTAGACTGCCATTAGTTCAGCTGAAAAGAGAGTCTGGAGGGCTTGTGGCCCAATATCTTGGAGAACATCTTAGTTGGGACATACAGAGTTCTAACCCTCACAGTAGGATACAGGTGGAAAAACTTTACTTCTACTCACACCAGACTGTGCTCCCTGTACTGAATGATACTTAATTTTAGAAATAATCAGGATGATGTTATTATTTTCCTTGTTTCATTTATTTTCAAAAGTAATTTCATTCATCATATGTTCATCGATCTACTCCATCTCTACTTTTTTATGTCTGCAGAACAAGGAGTTTTTAGTCATCTGTGAAGGACTGTTTACAAAAATACAGCACAGATTCCACAAGAGTTTGGGATCTCCTGACTCAAGAGTGAAGGTCAGGAAGAGTGATCTGAATAATTAGAGGCCAGTCAGACTCACCTTGATCCTTGAGAAAGTGATGGAGCAAATAATTCTGGAAACTATTTCCAAACATATGATGGACAAGAAGGTGATGAGGAGTCATTAGCATGGATTTATGAAAGGAAAATATTGCTTAACCAATCTAACAATCTTGTATGAAATTACTGGATCAGTGGATGAGGGAAGAGAAGCGGATATTCTTTATATCAACTAGCAAGGCTTTTGTCAATATCTGCCATAACATCCTCATTGATAAATGAATAAAATATGGACTAGAAAAGTGAATGGCAAGGCAGACACAAAACTAGCTGAATTGCCCAGCTCAAAGAGTTGTGATCAGCGCCATGAATACTAGCTGGAAGCCAGTCAGCAGGTTAGCAAATAAAGCTGGGAGAAGTGGCTGATAGACCAGATTCTACCATTCAGAGGGACCTGAACAAGCAGGAGAAACGGGCTGACAGGGAACTAATGGAGTTCACCAAAAGGAATTGCAAAGTCCTGCACCTGAGGAGTAATAATTTCATGCACCAGTACAGGCTGAGGAAACCTGGCTGGAAAGCAGCTCTCCAAGGAAAGGATCAAGGGTTTTGGTGGACAAGTTGACCAGAGGCCAGCAATGTGCCCCTGCCTGCTGGACTGCAATAAGTTGTTACTAGTTTGAAGGAGGTGATCCTTCCCATCTGCTCAGTCCTGGTCAGAAGTATCTGGAGTGGTGTCTCCAGTGCTGGGTTCCCAGTACAAGAGAGACATAGACATATAAGAACAATTCCAGTGAAGGGCCATGAAGGTCTCTGAGGGACTGGAACAACTGTCATATGGGGAGAGGCTGAGAGAATTAGGGTTGTTCAGCCTGGAGAAGAGAAGGCTCAGGGGGAATTTTATCCATGTGTATAAATGCTTGATAAGGGGGACTAATAAATAAATAAATAAAAATAGAGTGGTGCCCAGTGAAAGGACAACAAGCATTGGACATAAACTGAAATTCAAGAAATTCTACTTTTCACTGTGAATGTGACCAAACCCTAGAATATGCCACTCAAAGAAGTTATGGAGTCTTTATTGTTGGAGATGTTAAAAACCAGCTTGAAATGGTCTTGTGCAAGCTGCTTTAGCTGACCCTGTTTTGAGGAAGGATTTGGACTATATGATCTCCAGAGGTGTTTGTCAACATCAGCCATCCTATGATTCTGTGATGTTATAGTTCTTCTCCAAGAACACAAGAAGATTGTTTTCAGTTTGTTACTTTACTGAAGTTTTACTGCAGTTTTACCGCATTATTTCAGTAAATTCATCTTTTCTATAATTATACTTATTTTTACGATAATTTCTGTTCTGTGGATGGTACACTGAAAGTATTTATTCTGTTCCTAGATCATATGAGTGCAAGTCATAAAAACAGATTTACAGTGTGGCTCTGTGAGTGGCAGTTATTGACTATGAGTTACTAATCCACTTTTTGTAGTATTACTTTTTTATTTTCTTAAGTTCTTAGAAACACTCTTATGAATACATTAAGGTGTTAATAACAGGGGAAATGAAACCCAGTGGCATTAATTAGCTTCCCAAATTAAATGGAGATTCAGACTTGAATCACAAGTTTTCACAACATTTTCCCAGTTCTAGTCACATCCACATTTTGTACTACTATTTCTCCTAGGCAGGAGGTATTGGTTTTGTATGAAATCTGTCTCTACCAATGGGGAAAAGAATGAAAGAATGAGTCAGATAATTTTTAGTACTCCGTCCAAGTGTGGTATGTAAAAATGAGCTTAAGTGAGAAGGAGGTACATATTTGCATGTGTACATTCATAAAAATAAAAGGAAAAAACCCTCCAAACTGGATAACTCACCTTAAGTCTCTTGTATGTCTCACTGTCTTTCAAGACATGCTGTGAAGAATGTTATTAAGTTATACTGCCTCTTGTTAAGAAAAATTAATCGTCTGGTTTATCTTCAGATAAAGATATGGGCTCTCCATGATGGACATTAGAAATTATTGCAAGAACTTGACGATTTAATTTTTTCCCTATTTTTTTGTTTTCTTTTTCTTCTCTTCTCTTCTCTTCTCTTCTCTTCTCTTCTCTTCTCTTCTCTTCTCTTCTCTTCTCTTCTCTTCTCTTCTCTTCTCTTCTCTTCTCTTCTCTTCTCTTCTCTTCTCTTCTCTTCTCTTCTCTTCTCTTCTCTTCTCTTCTCTTCTCTTCTCTTCTCTTCTCTTCTCTTCTCTTCTCTTCTCTTCTCTTCTCTTCTCTTCTCTTCTCTTCTCTTCTCTTCTCTTCTCTTCTCTTCTCTTCTCTTCTCTTCTCTTCTCTTCTCTTCTCTTCTCTTCTCTTCTCTTCTCTTCTCTTCTCTTCTCTTCTCTTCTCTTCTCTTCTCTTCTCTTCTCTTCTCTTCTCTTCTCTTCTCTTCTCTTCTCTTCTCTTCTCTTCTCTTCTCTTCTCTTCTCTTCTCTTCTCTTCTCTTCTCTTCTCTTCTCTTTTTTTCCCTGGAGTTGCCAAAGAGTGCTGAAAATATGCCTTTCTGACCCCTTTCCTCAGGTATTTATTTTAGGTCATTTTGTGTAGATAATAATAAAAATTAAAACTCTACACCCTATTTGCATGGGACAGATTGATGTGAACTATCTGGTACTTTTAATTCAGACATTCTCCTCAGTAGGAATTGAGTCTTCTTAGTTACTTTTCCTTAAAAAAGTGCCACAACTACACATAATGAAGTACTTTCTTTTCCATTTAAATAGATCTTGATGTTACCTCGGAGTGGAAAATTTTCAGGCATCAGGAAAACACCATCAAACCATCAAATGCAGTTCTAATATGAGGGTATCTCTATGCTAATATTCATGATCAAAAGCTGTTGAGGAAAAGTGGGCTTTACTTATTATTTCAAGCTGAGAAGTAAATTTTAATAGTGAAAAAAGTTTGGGAGCTCTGGGGATCTGAGTTATTCCCATTCTGGACTGGGGCAAGTGCAAAGAAAGATAAATGCTCCAGAGAATCTGTTGAGCATGAGTATGAGAAAGGAGCAGAAGCTGCAGAGTAAAGATAAATGAAATGTTCCTTTGAATCCATTAAAGAAACTTTGTGGCGTTTTCTCTTTTAACCTTCCTGATCTTCTGTGCTATGATCTGTATGAAGCTGCTGAAAGGAACATTACTTAAATTTGCTTTAATAACCACTACTTAAAGTGAGCTCATCACAACAATTTTGCAAATACAGGTCTGTCATAGCTATATTCAAATTTAAAGATAAGAGGTTATTGCATTAATCACGTCTAAGACATTGTAGAGAAAGAAATCCAATGAACTTATTCAAGACACTATGCTTCATATCATTTGCATTTAATACATGAATTAAATACATGAATGTGACACCAAAGGCATTATAAGACTAAGAGGAAGCAGCCATGGTTGTTTAAAATTTTACACAGCCTAAATTGCAAGGTCATTTCCATAGTAATAATACCAAAGTTTAAAAAACCAAACCAAAACAAACAAAAAAACCAAACCCCCAAACCCTGAAGATTTCAGGTTTTTTTCACTTTGTGTCTATATAACTATTAAAAATGCGCTCAGATATTTTTCTCTTTCCCATGCTAAAAGAAAATCTGGATTTTTTTCACAAAAGGACAGAGAATATGATACTTATCTAAAAATCTAAAATGTTACAGTGTTTTCTATAGTAAGTTTAGTGAAAACTTTCAGGATTTATTCCTTAGAAGTGCCCTTTCTAAATATGCAGATTTCATATATGCTTGTATTTCTTAAAGAAAAGTGAATCACTTGAGGAAAGCTGATTCTACATTTTTAAGAGATCAAAAAGCAGAATATATTTAATCACATTATTGAGTATGAATCAAAGAGATTCAGCTTAGCTTATAGAAAGTGTTAAATCTTCATATGTTTACCTAGAAATAATTTACAAAACATGCTTATGATTTAGAAAGTTTGTATTCTATTTTCAAGGTAGAAAGAGGGATGTGAACCCTTTCCGTTCTTTATCCAAAAATGTATAGGCAGTCTGTATACACACATAAAGCCTGAGAAGAGTCTAATTAAATTGGCAATTATAGCTATGCATATTTAAAAGATGTTTAAACACAGAAGAGAGTTACAAAAACTAAACAATAAATCTATGGTAAAACCAGGAAATCAGCCCCCAGACTCGGTTCAAAGTCCCATTTGAAACATATTTTGCAATTAATTTACAAATGTAATCTCTTTTCTGACCAGTTGTGTCACGTGTTCTTATTTTAAGCTACATAGAATTTCTTACATTTGTTATATGAAAGGATTAGGTAGTGAGAATATTGTTTGTTTTACTTTCTGTCTGAACTAAAAAAAAAAAAAAAAAGATAAATTCAGGTCAAACTTTCTATAAAATTGTATGAAGTATCATAACTCTGGCACTTTGCTCTCTGCATACATGGAGAATTCTGTCTTCAGTCAGTTATCTAAAATTTCAGAAATAGTCAGATGTTCAGAGGTGTAACCTTCTACTCATTTAATAAATTATATCTTATTATCTATTACTATGTGCTTAGATGAAACTAGAGGCTCTAATGGATGAAGAAGATTTATTTTTGTAATTTTAAAATTGGAACACAATTAAAGCAGAAATGAATAACAAATAACATTTGTACTTAGGTCATAAATAAAGAAAAATTAATCTGTTCACCTCATAAATTAGAATAGATTAATATTTTATTACTTATAAGAGAGTACATTATTTTAATTAGTATTATTTTATTATAATTGTCACCACTGCATGATAAATGTTTGAAGAAAATTTCAGTTTTAGTATTATAGATTGTTTCCTATGCAGTGGTACTTGCTCACATTGTTCCAGTATTGCCTGACCTACAGAACTTCCAGCCTAGTAGATTTCTCGTTGTGACCGAGCTAATCTCCATGCCATCTTCTCAAATTCATAAGAATCTGAAGAATCTCCTGGTTGCATACAATTTGTTTCTTACAGAGTATCTGAGAATGAAGAACTCAGAAAGGCCTCAGAGTTTTCCGGTGACTCCGTCTTTCTTTTCTTTCTTTCTTTCTTTCTTTCTTTCTTTCTTTCTTTCTTTCTTTCTTTCTTTCTTTCTTTCTTTCCTTCCTTCCTTCCTTCCTTCCTTCCTTCCTTCCTTCTTTCTTTCTCTTTCTTTCTTTCTTTCTTTCTTTCTTTCTTTCTTTCTTTCTTTCTTTCTTTCTTTCTTTCTTCTTCATTTTTTTCTTTCACTTTCTATTTATGTCTATTATTTCTATTTACGTACTCATTTGGAATCATTGTTAAATGGAAGATTTCATGCTACCAGAATACACTTCCAAAGGAGAGGAGACCTAAAATATCAAAATTGTCTTTCTTGATGTCTCCCTAAATCTTTCACATGAGCTATAATGGATTTCATTCAGTTCAAGGATTTTGGAAGGGAAATTCAGATACCCTGGCAATTTCTTTAAAGAATAGCTTCTGCAATACATTATATTTTACATGAGAAGAATACAGCATGTCTCCCATTTTCTTATGCTATTCTTTTTTATTTTTAACCAAGACAATCATAAATAAAAATACATAACAGGCAAAACTTGGTTCAAATGAACTAGATGTGAAAGCTCTCTTCATTTTCTTCCAAAGTCCTCATGATTCTCTTCCTGACATCAGTACTTTTCAGTCCACACTAGATCTGCCTTTCATAATTATCACAATGTAACAACATAAGAAGGAGATCTGAGACTCCAAATTCTTTTTAGAATCCCTTTCAAAGATTTCTAAATCCATTACAATTCTAAATCTAATTGCAATTCATATTCCATTGAAAATGAAAGGAAGAATAAATCCTTGGCAAGCTTTTCATTGCAGTCAACTGTGAAGACACACTTAACCTAAAATTAATCTGGATAACTTCATCTGCAGAAGATGAGTACTCAGCATGGATTAACCTACATCTCACTGCATCACACTTCACATTCCATATATAAAAAAAAATTCTGAACTGAGCCTTTTCGCTGCGCAAGGACCATATTGCACATTCACTATTGGTGAAATGAGAAGCCAGAGAATGAAAATAAAAAACACCTTTTTTACCCCTTTTCACACCAAAGTTTTTCATATCATGTTATGTGCAACTGCCCTTAATATCTCTCATTTCAAGATGAGAGCGACACCTGTGTAATAGCGGTGTATCAAGCACATGCCCTATCTTACCAAAATATACTAAATACTGACTTGAGTAAAAGTATATGAGGTAAACTGAAGCATTTCTGTGTAGATTTGGTCAGAAAGCCAGATTAGCAGCGTATTTTGCAGTTCAAATCCAGTACTTTGTCATCACCATTATTTTTAGAAATAATCACCAATTACTTTTTTTTTTCCCCTCCTTAAACTTAATTTAACATAGGAAAATCTGAGTCTCGTGCTCTAAAAGACCAATTAAATATTATTTAGAAGGTTTGCAGGGTCCAGATTCAGCATTTTATACTGCAGCTTTTGAGCATCATTTCCTCTGAACAACTGCTTAAGTAAATTAAATTTATGATTATTAGTCTTCAATAAAGAAAATTTAGAAAGAGCATATTCTTCCAGATCTAAAGCATGATTAAACATATACCTTAATAACTTAGTGTTTTATCAGCAAAATCTTTTTAACTACTACTAGAATTCAGGTTATGATTGGAAACACTGTTTCCTTGTCAAAACTTCTGATATTCTCCTGACTTTCATAGATTAGTCCTGCATTATCTTGCTTAATTCATTTCTTCCTTCAAGTGACCTCCTTTTCAGATTCCTTATATGGATTCTGCAGAAGTCTTTTTGAAGAAAAAAAACCTGCTTACTTAACCTTAGCAGCTTTTTTGAGAGGGTTACCTCTACCTTCCCCATCTTAATTCTTGTTTACCTCTCCCTTGAGCTCTACTGACCTAGTAATCTGGGGGATTAGCAGAAGAAAATTGTGGCTAAAATGCACCACCTCAGTTAATCTGTGCAGACAGTATATGTACTGTGCACAGGTTTCAGAAGCTGAGTCA
This sequence comes from Antrostomus carolinensis, assembly GCF_000700745.2. Taxonomy (NCBI): domain Eukaryota; kingdom Metazoa; phylum Chordata; class Aves; order Caprimulgiformes; family Caprimulgidae; genus Antrostomus; species Antrostomus carolinensis. The sequence goes on from NW_010321193.1 coordinate 60,231, forward strand.
AATCCAAGTTCAGGTTCACAAGTCTGAATACAGAGAATATTCAGACCAGAGTTCTAAAGCTAAATTACATTTCCCTCACACTTGCCATTCTATATCAAAGCTTACAAGGTAGAGGGACCCTTGTTACAATAGGGCATTCTGAAAAGTTCTTAATGTGAAATAGCTGCTTTTGAATCTTTTATATATTCTTCATACTGCAAGTAGTATTTTAAATACCTAGCTAATGGTATTTAAATGGTAAGATTTTTTGAAAAGAGGAAATTTGGAGGGAGAAATGTAGGCAACAGGAAATATATTTCTCTTGCAAATTCCAAGCCACAAAAACAATTTGTGGACATGGGAAACAAATAAGGCTTTAGGCATCTTAATTTTCTCTGAATTCCAGGACACTGTGGAAGAAAAACTCTTATACTGAGAACAGTATAAGTTGCTCATCCATAGATTTTATCCTAATTTCTAGTAGTGATTCAGAACTGCTTTATGGCCTCAAAAGTCTTAGTGCAGGGCAACCTGCATTATGTGTCCAACTAACCTAATATTATGTGAAAACTGTTCTTCTAAACAAGTGGCTTCATCTCCTGTTTGTTTATTTATATTTATCCATTTTGCTTCCCTTCTGTTTTAATGAAAAATTTCTTTCTGAAAATAGGACAGTTAATTGTGTTTTTAGACTCAGTATTTGGTTAAAAGTTAGTATTTTAATGTCGCTTTAGAAGAAAAGCAACATGAGACTCAGACTGACTACAATCTTTGGTATCTCTGGAACCAAACATTTATGAAACTGACTCTGCTTTTTGGTATCTCTGCCACCAAGATGGGAGATGTTAAAAATAACCAATTGGTTCTGAATGGGCATGTAGGCTTGAGGTAATTACTTCATGAAATCTTTGTGCAGGAGCTATTGCTAGACAGAGCAGAAAGAGACTCAAAACAGACAAGCAGGTCATTCAAAGAGAAGGTCAGAGATGACTGGCATATGTCTTATCTATTTGAATTTATAAATCTATTCTGTTTTTTCTCTTCTAATTACAAATTATGTTGCTATGACTTGACATCCCAGGGAAGCACGTAAAGGAGTGGTAATTATATTTCCTTACTCTAAAAGAAAATAAAAGCAAATTAAACTAAACAGCATGTAATAAGATGCAGGGTCAGATATCTCTTAATGCCTATGCATAGTTACACTTTAGGTCAGTGTACTTCTACAGCTATATATTTCCTGAGAAGAGTAAAACCTAATCTGTGTCATACATCATATGCTTCAAATAAACCATAAAACACTATCAGAAAGCAAAAGTCTTATTTGCGCAAAGTCATTCCATGGAGAAAAGTCCAATATATCATCTGAGATAAAGTCTGCAGCCCTTATTCTTGTACTTTTGTATGTAGGAATACCTTCTCATTGTGCAGTTCTACTGGTTAAATTAATTGGATTAGTTCTTTTGTAATTTCTTTCCCTGCAGTTCTACTCCATGAGAGAAAAATTATTACCTTGCTGGATAGTGTACAGGAATATAATAAAAATAGTCATTTATGCATTTGGAGCTTTACAAAGTGAAAGGCTGCTAAAAAAGTTTATTATCATGTTACAGATGAGGCTGAGATATTTAGGTTCTAATTCTTGACACTAGTAATGTTACTTAGTTAATAAACATATTATTTTGTTAATGCCTGGGATCGGTACAAAATCCATGTCTCTCCACCGATATATTCACTACAGCATTACTAACAATGCATGGTGAGTTTGCTTGACTAGCCTGCATGGCTCCATCAATGCTTTTATGCCTAAAATGTAGATGGCAGTGGAGCAAAACAGTGCTCTTGAATAAAATGTCAATAGTCACTGGAGAGAAGAAGATGCCTTTGAAAATCTATAGAAAAAGGCTGTGCCTGCCTATATTTGAACACTGAGGCAGAAAGGCTGACCTAGTAGAGGTCTTCAAAGGCACCTGTTTCTCCCGATTATTCAGAGAATTAAAGATGATCTTTTCAATAGTAACCTAAAATTCAAGTTCAGCTTGGATGGGGCTATGAGGAACCTGATCTAGTTGAAGATGTGTCTGGTCACTGCAGGGGAGTTGGACTAAATTACCTTTAAAGGTCCCTTCCAACCCAAATCATTCTATGATTCTATGATTCCATGAAAATGTAGCCAGAAGCTACATGTCTAAGTTAAAACTCCTACAGTTTAAAGTCTGAAAAGTAATGGAGTGCGCTCAATTAACCTGTACCAAACTGAAATCATTAGATGAAAACCGAGGATATGCCTTTTCCTCTTTGTACTATTATTTTTGTCATAACAAGCCTCCTCCTGTTTCCTTTGCAGCTTATTTTTGGACCAAGGATACTATTTCTTGGGGTGCCTCACCAGTATTATGTTTAGCTCTTCAGGTAAATTTACTTTTTAGCATATAGTACAGAGCCTGTAGCTACTATTTCCATTTGTGTTATAGTTGAAGTAGAAGGACACTTCATTTTAGCTCAATCTGTCTCATCTATGCTACTGTTCATTCCTCCAGCTACCGGGTAGAAATATTTTTGTAAGAAGCCCTCAGATTGATACAGCTGCTGGGACTTAGCATGACTTCTCCTAGTTGTCTCCTACAATGAACATTTGGCTAAAGACAATATGTCAAGCACAATTCAGGCTTTTGCAGGGATAACAAGTCCTTTTTTGTCATTTTTAAAGTATTAGTTGACAGAAAGTAATGTGTATATACATAACCAAAAACCAAATAGCATTGCCAAGGCACTCAGCAACAATCCCCTACATAATTATGCTTATTTAATCTCTTCGGTTTTTAAGCCCCGCAAAACAAAAAGTTTCAAAGAATTTTGTATAGCTTAAAACTTTAGATACTTTAGTCAGTTCTTTTGAATATCATATTGCTATATCTTAGACATATGTAGAAAAACTTATGATTTACTTCTCTTTGGAAAGTAAGTAGGAATAATCAAGCTTAAAACAAGACCTTTTGGCATCCTATAACACGTGCCTTCATGAACTCCATTTTCTTAATTAGTTTTCTCTCACACACAGCCAAAGCTGAAGAAGACAAACATGTCTCCAGGAATTAAGGAAAAAGTTACCGAATTGTCTGAAAAAACTACATCAAATAACGTGCTGAACTCCGCTCAATTTATGAAGAGATAACTTCCTACCTTGGAGCAGGAATAAATACTCCTTAAAGAGAAATCTAACTCATCTTACTTAATTTAGAGCCCTGAAGTAAAGTTTCAGAGTGGAGCAAAAGAATCAGGCCTAGACACATGGACTAAGGTCTCCTCACCAGTGTCAGATCTAGATGGTCATTCTTAGGTTAACACCATGTATTGGATTTGCGTGGCAAGGTTTTGGTGGGGGCGGGGGCATAGGGGTGGCTTCTGTGAGAAGCTGCCAGAAGCTTCCCTCATGTCCGACCCAGCCAACGCCAGCTGGCTACAAGATGAACCCACTGCTGGCCAAGGCCGAGCCCATCAGTAATGCCTCTGTGATAACATAATTAAGAAAAAAAAGGGAAGATAAAAATAAAAGCTTCACACTTTGCAGCGAGAGAGAGGAGTGAGAAGATGTGAGAGAAACAATCCTTGCAGACACCAAGGTCAGGAAAGAAGGAGGGGAAGGAGGTGCTCCAGATGCTGGAGCAGAGATTCCCCTGTAGCTTGTGGTGAAGAGCATGGTGAGGCAGGCTGTCCCCCTGCAGCCCGTGGAGGTCCATGGTGGAGCAGATGACCACCTGTAGCCCATGGAGGACCCCACACCAGGGCAGTTGGATGCCTGAAGAAGTCTGTGACCCTGAGGGAAGCCCATGCTGGAGCAGGTTCCTGGCAGGACCTGTGTCCCTGTGGAGAGAGGAGCCCATGCCAGAGCAGGTTTGCTGTCAGGACTTGTGACCCCATGGGGGACCTGCACTGGAGCAGTCTGTTCCTGAAGGACTGCACCACGTGGAAAGGACCCATGCTGGAGCAGTTTGTGAAGAACTGTTGTTCATGGGAAGGACTCACATTGGAGAAGTTCATGGAGGACTGTCTCCCGTGAGAGGAACCCCACGCTGGTGCAAGGGAAGGACGAAGGAGGAGGAGGAAGGAGCAGCAGAAACGTGTGATTGGTGCAAGGGAAGGACGAAGGAGGAGGAGGAAGGAGCAGCAGAAACAACGTGTGATGAACTGACCCCAACCCCAATTCCCTGTCCCCCTGTGTCACTGCCGGGGAGGAGGTGGAAATCAGGAGAGAAGTTAAGCCTGAGAAGAAGGGAGGGGTGGGGGCAGGTGTTTTAAGAATTGGTTTTACTTCGCATTATCCTTTTGTCTGATTGATAATAAATTAAATTTGTTTTTTTCCTCCAAGTTGAGTCTGTTTTGCCCGTGCCAGTAATTTCTGAGTGATCTCTCCCTGTCCTTATCTCAACCCACAAGTCTTTCATTATATTTTTCTCTCCCTGCCCATTTGAGGAGGGGGGGTGATAGAGTGGGCTTTGGTAGGCATCTGGCATCCAGCCAGGGCCAACCCACCACACACCAGTAGGCAAGAGCAATTATCCTGTCAGCTCACTCTCCTGTGACTGAGCCAATGGTTAGTAGCAGAAGATAAAGATTCAGCCACAAGAAGCAATTTAACTACCCTGCCCCATAGCAGCACATTTTTCCAGTTCAGCTAATGATAAATTTATTCCCTCAAATGTAGGTTACCATATCCTTTCACAGTAAAAGATTAAAAAGAAATTTCTGATTTACTTTTTATACATGATCTGTTTTTTTCTTTATATTGACTGTTTTGCCTCTTTTTTGTTGTAGTTCTAAATTAAACATACCTTGTTCTTAGCTTCTTGTTTGTCTGGGGACCTGACTCTTCAGTCACGTTATTAATCCATTTCTGAATTTCTTCTGTAGTGAGTTGCTACGTTTTGAGTCAAGTTTAGTTTCCAAACAGGCTACACATACAGTCCACATAACAAAAGCATGGATTCTAGTTGCAGCACTCACAGACAGAAAAAACCTTCATGCTTTAAAGGGAAGACTGAGTCCTTCTGATTGACCTCTTCTTAGCGCCATAAATTTCCCACTTCTCTCTCTTTCTTCTTGGGATGAAACAGGAAGGAAAAGCAACTGTACAGCTTAATGATAGAAGAATTGCTACCCTTAGACAACACAGAATTCAGGAGGCTTTTTCATCATTATACTCCACTCTGATCAAGTAAGTGACTCCTAAGAACAAACTCAACAAAAGAAAAAAGAAAAATAAATAAAAGAAAAAAGGGAAAAAATGAAAGAAACCAGCTCAGTCTTCATTTTCTGATGTCAATGGTAAGGAATAATTTCAGAAATCACATTCTAAATAAATACTGGTAAAATTATCGTTTGAAATACGGCATAACCATTCTCATTTCATTAAACTACATGTTGTGTAATCCCTACTAAAAATTGGCAATTACATTCCACCTCTCAACAAAGATTAAATATGAGAGTATTTTAGTGACAGCTCAAATTACTAAAATAGATTTTTTAAAAAAATGCATTACAGTGTGTACCATGTTATCAAATATTAAAAATAGTAAAAATGTAATTGTCAAAATAAATGAGCAATCATCTTTTCATTAGTTATCCTTGGTATTTCAAATGTTTTTGTTTGTTTACTAATTCAACACACTTCAATATTTTACTGTCTTCCAGACAATAGTTTTCATGACTTGAAAAATATAATTATTGCTATAATCAACATATATTTAACAGACTACAAGATCTAACATATGTTACTGCTTATGCTGT
>NW_010321194.1:0-3856 GCF_000700745.2 Antrostomus carolinensis
TTTATAAATATGTAAAGGGCGAGTGTCAGGAAGGTGGAGCCAGATTCTTCTCAGTGATGCCCAACGATAGGACAAGGGGCAATGGTTGTAAGCTGGAACACAGGAGGTTCCGCTTAAACTTGAGAAGAAACTTCTTTACGGTGAGGGTGCCAGAGCCCTGGAACAGGCTGCCCAGGGAGGTTGTGGAGCCTCCTTCTCTGGAGATATTCAAAACCCGCCTGGACACCTTCCTGTGTGATCTCATTTAGGTGTTCCTGCTCTGGCAGGGGGATTGGTCTAGGTGATCTTTTGAGTTCCCTTCCAATCCCTGATATCCTGTGATTCTGTGTTGGGTGGGAAGAGTAGTCCTGCTGATACTCAGGGAATCTGAGAACGTGCTTTTCGATCTAGGGAGCGTGGGCGCTTTCACTAGTTGAACTTCAACCATGACTAGCTGGAAAGGAGGAAGGGGGTTTCGCTATCTGTGGTATGTTTATGTGAGTCCTAGTAGTGTTATATGTGGATGCTGATAAAAGGGAGTGCCCTGTCCAAAGCAATTTGTAGCTGGTTGTATTGTTCACTGTCCTGTGTATGCAAGCCTAGTCACACACTGAGCATCACTAATGGCTGAATTTGCAAATGGAAAAGCAGCAGCTGCATCCAGTGACCTGGGATGGGAAAAACAGATCCCTTGGTCTACAGGTCTGCTGGTCTGAGCTGCAGTGGCTGGAAAGGAGCAATCCCAAATGCAGTAGCATTAAACAAACCATAAAGGATGCCTGAGCAATCCCTCCACTCCCAGTTAAAAAGTAAAAAAATAAAAAAAAAAATTAAAAAAAAATTACTGTAAATGACTAACTTTTTTCAATATGTTAAGACTGCTAATTAAAATCGTTTTAAAGGCTTCTTTAAGGAAGAACTTACTCAATACTTATATTCAGATTTATTTCTCAAGTTTCTGTAAAAAGTCGTGTAAAGACAATTTAGATATAGATAAATGAATCAAGATAATTCTTCATTCGAAATTCAAGGGAGTCTTTGCTGTAGTTGAGGACTACTCAGGGAAAAGGGAATAAATCTAAAAATTACATGTGAAAGAAGAGTAAAATATTGATGAAAACAGAATACTGAATTGCCCACTTATATCATCAAAGGTGGTGGGTTGAAAGAATCTGTTTCTGACTGTTCTAAAGGAAAGCAGAGGGGGAGAGCAAGGAAAATTCCTTAGATATGGAATTCAACAAAAGTTGAATTCATAGTTTTATTTTTTTTTTTAATCAGCCATAAAAATGAAGGTTTGAAGCCTCAGATGTATAGGCAAACGAAATGTTTCTCAGTTCAAGCAATAGTTGCAATTAGAAAACTTACGGTGGCAGTGATCTGTGAAACTCAAAGGGCACAGTTGCCATGATACATGCTGTAAGGGTCAAGACAAGTCAATGAGGCAGAAATGAGATCTCTTTACAGCAGATAAACTTTTTCATATGAAAAATGACCTTGAAAAATGGCCCTTTGACAGCTGGGTGCATATGGTAGTTTCCAAGCAGGTTGTCTTGAAAGTAAAAGAGTATACCCTTGCGGAAGTTGTGGGTTTTAAGCATGCTTTTCACATATTTTTTAAGGAAAACTGAATAAAAACTGTGGAGTAGGAATACTTTAGATGGTGCAAAGAACAGTGTAGAAAGGATTCCACATAAGATATTGCAAAAGCAACAACCAAAGAAACCACAGGCAGGATATAACACTAACATCAGAAGTACTCTAATCAAGGTCAGAACAATTATATTGGAAATAATTGTTTAGGATTTAAAAAAAAGAAAGTCAAACAGTGTCTTTAATGTTACTAGAATATGGTTACATACTTCCCCAGTGCTGTTCTTGATGCAGGAAATTAATAATTATTTTAGCCTTCTCTTTTTAGCTTTACATTGTCCAGCCTTTCCTGACCATGTGTAGCTTCATTTGCCTAATGTTTTCTGTTGTCTTAAACATGGTATTTTCTTTCTGTAACCATATTGTATTTAAAGGCTGAGTGACGTCACTTGAAATAAAATCCTTCATCTTTCAGACCCATACAGGCAAGGGAGTTCTGTGTCTTGTTTTCTGTATCTCCTTTTGTTCAGAAATAAAGGCAGAATTCCTCTTTTCGTGTTTCTTCTGCCACCTCTGAACCCTTACCTCTCCTTCTAGGATGGATTTTCCTTAACAATCTAACTTTTCTTGCCTTCCTCTTGTCTTAAAGCAAAACCTCTGTCTTTGTTGGCTTTGTAGCATATACCTAGAATGTCCCACCCAGGTTGCTGATCCATTGAAGTGAAAATCCAGCAATTGGAAATAAAGTTATGCACTCAGGCCCAGGCATAGTGGAAAGTCACTGAGTCAGAGCAAGGACAAGCTCTGATAAGTTAGAGACAACCTCTGGTTTGCAGCCATTACAGGAGTGGAAACTGTATCCTTGGTTCTGGAGATGAAAGAGGTGACATCTTTGCTAGGATATCCAAGATGTCAAATACTGGTAAATAAAAAGCCCTGTAGAAATATTCCAACACTGTGTTAAAGAAAGGAAATGTAAACAATTCTGATGGCTGCTTAAAGAAAGCTAAAGAAACTCAGGTTTTATAGTATTTTCTCAGCACTAGGTTCATGGTCTTTAGCATATGTTGAACACAATCATTTTAAAATCTATTTCTAATGAAAACTTAATTTATTATTTCCGTATCAGTAATTTCTAACATTCTTCAGTTCTTCTGCAGCATTCTATATTCCTTGTCAGCATCTAATATTTCTTCCAGCAGCTCAGGAGTGAGGTGTCTGGATTAAGCAAAGTGCAACAGCGCTTATGAGCAGGGGCTGCTGCAGTTTGAGTGCCCTTGCACAGATGACAACCACTGCACAACACGAAACACAGCACTAGTGACAGAAAAAATAGAAGCTGGTACCAGAATGTACTTGGTGGATACAAGTCTAGAGTTAGAAACTAGTATTTGAAACAAAAGAATGGGTCAAGACATATGAATTGGTTTTTTTGAAGTGTCAGAGCTGTTCCTTTTCAAATTGACTAGTGCATACATATGCCTACATAAAGGTGTTTGGATGCCAAAGAGGAGTGTATGTTGCTGCTCTTCACATGGTTAATTTACAGGTATTTTTTAATGGGGAAGGGGAAGAAACGGAAGAAGGTAAACATAATTAAAAGCTGCAGGAAGCATTGAGGCATTCATGTGAATGTGCTTAAGTGTTTTATTGTGAGATCTTAAATACCTTCTTAATACATAATTCTATCTGAGGTTGTTCTTGCTGATAAATTTTACGGGTGCTTTGCTTTTGGCCTGTATTTAGTCTTGTTGCCCAGAACAGAAAAGGTCAGTGCTGGTTAAAGTCTTGTATTCAGCTCACGCTCATTCATCTGCATAAATGCTATCTCAAATGAGATAATCATTCTGGTTCTCTTTAACCTAGTTATTTCTAAAAATTCAATTTCCAGGACAGCAAATGGATTACAAAAATGAATATACTGCATCCTTTTATTTGTTTCCATGCTGACTTGGACAACCACCATTTCTTTCTCTTAATTATGTTAACTTACTGTGTTAGTCAGTTGTCTTAATTTTGGATGGTTCCTCTTTATACCTCAAAATCTTAACAGAATTGTCTTTGCGTGAGAGTCTCAAAATATTTAAGTCTGAAAGTGCACATAATCATTGATAGCAAGTCTCTTATCTGCCACCCACTGAGTCCCAGTACAGTATTTTGTTAGAACTTCAAAAGCTGCTGCAGAAGCTGTCAAAGAAGATGCATTATCTTGAACATAAGAACTAGCATTTTTTTCCTTCTTCTGCTTGTTACCAGACAGCAGCTCAGTCTAGAGAAGCAAACT